>NC_070635.1:6575013-6753331 GCF_947347685.1 Pleuronectes platessa
GATCAATCTCCTTATTTAAACAAATTTGTAATCTCCATAATCTTTGTATCATGAAATATTTAATATACCCTCCCCTGGTGCTTATAGTATGTTTTATATTTAATTTTGTTTCCTATTTTTATACTTTTTTTATATAACGCAATAAATTATAATATGTAATTTGCAATAAAAACCTGATTCCAAGTATATCCACAAACCAAATAAAAAACATGTTTAATTGTTATTCACACATGTTCAAACTTTAATTTCTCTGATATAATTTATTTATCAGGTAAACATTCCTTATTGGACGTGTCGCACCTTCGCTCACAATTATGCGTGCATGTTTCTGACTGTTTGACGTTAGCTGAGCTAGCTACGTTAGCTCTGGTGAGTCTCAGGCACATGTAAGAAGATGCTTTGGACCCACACTGGCTTAAAGTGCCGCTATTTAGCTGCTTATTAGACAATATAAGTGAATATAGTGGTGGATGTGATGCTAGCTGGTTAAGATTTGAGCTCATTAATACCTAATGGTTTTTAATTCTCAGGTCAGGTTAACAACATGTGGACAGGTACCGACACTTGAGCCAAGAAGACTACAGGCAACAAGGGGCTTTTATTTTGGTAAGTCTCTTCAAATTCATACTATGTTTGTCTTTATATTCATATCTCATATATCTATATGTTTCCATATGTCAGTGGTGGACAAATACTTGTTTTTGCCAAATTCTTGGTACCCATTGAGGTTTTCTCTCCTTGCATGGTAGTAAATCATATTGGTGATGGCTTATGTTAAGCATTATGCTCTACTATTATAATTCACTTTATCTCAAATTAGATCATAATTTTGATTCATTACAGTCTTTACAGGGTCTTAAAAAATCGGAACTCTAATAATCTGAATTTTAAGAGTCTTAAAAAGTAAAAAGTACATCCAAATATATCATTATAGATCTTAAATTAAGTTTAGGTGAGACTTAATTAAGTTAACGTTATGGTTTGTTTCACAGGGGACTCTAGTGTCACCAGTGCTTTTGGGGCTGTTCTGTAGTAGAATTGCATTTTCTCATCAAATACCTTATAAGCACATCACAAGCCTCTCGAATCCCGATGACTTTCCAAGTTGACATCCTCTTCTGCATCCTCTACATGTATGTCCCCTCTTATTCATCCTGAGATATTTGTATTCTATTTGTTAGTCTGCTTGTTAGAAACGTAATCAACGCGCCCTCTCGCTGGGAACTGGCAGGAGGAACTCCAGAGAATATCTGGAGCAGCTGACTTGGACAGTGACTCTGCTGCAGCCTGTCTCCTGCTCTCTTACTGTGTTCCCTACTCTCCTCACCTGTCTCTGTCTCATGTATGTGGATGTCTGTGCACACGCTCGTGCACCTACATTCACACACACATACACAAATACGCACATACACACACAGACCCACACACACACACAACGGGAGTCGGGGCCTGTAGCTCCTGGGTGTTTTGCGGGTTGGATTCACACCGATGCTTTCTCAGACTGCACTATTGTTATTTAAATGTGGGGGGGGCGATCAGCAGCAAGCATTAATAGCATCCTCAGCACTGCGGATGGAGCACGGGACACACACACAAAAGCAGACGCCCCCATAGACATCCACGCATGCACACGCAGACACACACTCTCACGCGAGCCTTGTGGTTGCACCTTAAGGGCCATATGAATAACAAATACCTCTGCCATCTGCAATACCACAGAGTATTTCCAACCATTTGGGCACATTAGTCAGCAGTCTTTTGACTTAAGCTCTGCACGCACCACTTGGTGTATTAGCAGCGCTCTCCTCTTCTAGAAGAACCCTGTTTGTGGGTTCAGCCTAAAGTTTGTGTTTCTAAGATTAAACTTAATGTCACTGCTGATCTGACCTTGTCCTCTCGAGTTGGATGTAGTGTGGGAGGTTCTGTCAAGGCCAATCAGAGCCCTGCTGGAATACCTGTGTTGATGGTATCGTTTTAAACTGGTGAAGACCCCCCCCACCCACCCTCCCAACACTGCCAGACCAAATGGGATTAGACAAGCACCCCTGGCCATTAACACTTGATCCTTACCTGATTTTCTTTGTCCTTACTTGGACAACCAACTGGTTGAAGATGTTTCCTTTCATTTCCACATGAAATGTCCGGTTAGCACTCTTGGACGATGGTGTTTCAGTGTTTTGAAGTATTTGTTTATCATAGTCAAACTTCATAATGTATAGGAATTAATGAAGAGTGGCTTTCTTTACTGGGATGACTGTGGCGTTTATGTTTTATTGAGAAGAGATTGAACATCTAGATTCTGTCGGTCAATATTGTTAGAAGATGGGTCTTGTGGTCTATTGGGGTTTACTCAGGATTATCCAAACAATAAGGCAACAGATACCACGACACAATAGAAATGAGAAAATATTGTGAGAGTTTTTACAACCCATGTGATGAAATATTGGGGCTTCAATTCCAGAATCAACTGAAGACAGTCATGTCCATTGTCACGTCCTTTGTTAGATTCTCATCTGAATTTCCAGATGCACTTTATATATGAGGAACTCGGATTAGAGCCGCTGCTCCTTTACTTAGAAAGGAGTCAGCTGAGGTGGTTCGGGCATCTGGTAAGGATGCCCACTGGGCGCCTTCCTTGGGAGGTGTTTCAGGCACGTCCAGTGGGGAGGAGACCTCGGGGAAGACCCAGGACTAGGTGGAGAGATTATATCTCAACACTGGCCTGGGAACGCCTCGGGATCCCCCCGTCAGAGTTGGTCAATGTGGCCCAAGAAAGGGAAGTCTGGGGCCCCCTGCTTGAGCTGCTCCCCCCGCGACCCGACCCCGGATAAGCGGACGAAAATGAGATGAGATGACTTTATATACAACGCATAGTTGTCTGTGTATATAGGAGGAATGTCTATCTTAATTCAAATGCAGTCTAGAACAGCCTTCCTGCAATAAAACCTACATTCGTTGAGTCTATAATGTTCAATTTGTGTGGACTCTGCTTTACAGAGGTGCTGATTTGACTTTATGATCACTTTGTTGGCTAAACATCACTTTACTGAGCGTATATGAAGTCATTATGTAAAATAATGTTATGGGAAGGTGGAAACAGTTTTTAAGTAATCAGTATTTAAAATATATGAAACAGGCTATTATAAAAAGTATTATATATATGACACATGAATTCTTAGTTCTGTAGTTTGTGGTTTTGCTTTCAGAGGTGATCATGTTTCAGCTTGTGTGTTAAATCGGAGCATATTGTGGCGACATGCAGGGATATGCGTTTAGGTGTTTTGTGGGTTTGTGCACAGGAGTGCATTTGTGCAAGTCTGTGTGTTTGTGTGTGGGTGGGTGTGTGTGTTGCAGAGTGTTGTCAGAAGTGATCCCATTTTCATTACTCACTGGCTCAAAGAAAGAGGTGAGGCCCTGGCTTGCAGCAGTGATAAATGCATTACCCCAATAAACCCCGTCTCCACTGAGGTGCTGAATGCTGACACACACACACACGCACACACGCACACAGACACACACGCGCACGCACACTCGCATAAACAAACTCCCATTGAGGAAGGGAGAGAGGAGAGGCTGGCGACAGAGAGAGGGATGGATAGATAAAGGGAGTAAAGAGACAATCAGATGGGAAGAGAAAGACAGTGACAGGTAAGAGGAGATGAGAAAGAGGCGATGGAGGAAGGCAAAGAGGGAAAAAACAGCAGCGATGGGAAGACAAGGAAAAGTGAAAGGAAAAGTGACAGGTGCTAAGGGAAAAAGATGGACAGGAAAGAGGGGAGACGGAGGAGAAAAGCAGACAAGCATGAGAGAGAGAGAGAGGGAGTGAGAGAGAGGGAGGTGGGAGGAGGTGGGAGGAGGTATAGGTTGCAGGCAGACAGAAGGTTAGGGGTAGAAGGGTGCTAATGGTTGTATGCAGAGCAGGACTGTGGGGCAGCCAGGGGCTCGCGGGGACAGAAGGACGGGTGTGTGCGTGGGTGGATGGATGGAGAGAGGTATAGATGGAGAGGGAGGAGGGAGGTGAAGGATCAGTGGTGTCCAGCTGGCCTCTTCCTGGCCTCATTAGAACAGCACAGGTCTGTCGTGAATCGTAATCCAGGAGGAGACGGGGAAGATGATGTATATAGTGTGTGTGTGTAAGTGTGTAGGTCAAGAGAGTCGGTGCGTTTGAGAGTGTATGAAATTTGTGTTTGTGTCAATTTGACTGTAACAGGGAGTGTATGCACTTTACTGTGACACAAGTGATAGAAAATGTAACGTTACGTTATTTAAAATTACTGGACTTAAGTAAACAGCCGATAATCAATGTTGAATTGAGTTTTAAATAGAACAGTAACATATTGTCATACGTCTTCCATACCTTACATTTCGCTCTTTTAATTTGTATTATGAAATACTACCAATTTGCTGACGTTTTAGCACTGGTTACCACTACACTGCCATTAATTAGTACTTCTCCACTCTAAAACCAGCACCACCCAGTGGCAGGACAGTGCAACTGCTGTTTTGGAGGAGCAAGGAAGCAGGGGCTTCTGGGTAAAATAAAATTGCATTTATATAAAACGAAGAAAACTTGTAAGGTGTGTGTCTAATCGGCTTTTCAGATGGTGTTGGAATCTTTACTTTTAAGTAGTAGTTTCACTTTGCTGTAGTGATATCTTAACCAAAATAAAGGATCTAATTATTAATTTTCAACTAATCACTTGACATTCAGATTCATATTCATATCGTTTATTCTTCATTTGAGTCTCGCAGTTGGTGTAGAACATAACATTAGCCGTATTTAATGTATTTCTATGACTTTGTGATCCAAAGTATGTATCCGTCTCTGTGGCGCAATCGGTTAGCGCGTTCGACTGTTAATCGAAAGGTTGGTGGTTCAAGTCCACCCAGGGACGAGCAATTTTTTTTTTTCCTAAAATGTCCGTGTGATCAATACAAATTAATTATCTATCGGTTCATTGGTTTATTTTGTGTGTTTTAAAGCAAAACTCAATAAATATCACTGTGTGGATTACCACATATCTCGATTTGTTTCCAACTTTATCATAGAATTTTCAAAGATTTCTCAGAGAATGATTCATGGATCTTAGTGAAAGAAATCAGGCACATTTAAGAGATTGATATTCGTGAGTTGTTTGCAATTTGGTGCCGATCTGAATAAAAATCTGGTTACAGTAAATGTAAATGTGGTTCCATAAGGTGACAGCTGCCTTGCTTTTGCCTTCAGAGAGCCGTTCATAGCGTCGATAATGTAGTTACTGTAACCGTGATTAAAAGTTATGTTCGTGGAATTCTTACTGGGGCCTCCTGACATTTTGCACCCAAGGCCACCGAATATGTTGCCTGTGCCACGGGCCGGCCCGGGTGGAGGCGCTGTGTTTTTATGAATGCGTGTGTGTATATGTGAGTGTGTTCTAACTCCTAATCATCAACTCTCTCACTTGCTCTCTCTCTCTCTCTTTCTCTCTCTCTCTCTTCTTTGCCTCCCAGCCCACCTCTTCTGGTAATGAGGTGAGGGTGGGGGAGCGGATCAGAACCCTTAGCGGAGTGGACCCTCTCCACTCTCAGTTGCAACTACACGTGGGTCAGGCCTCCCTCATTAGCCGCCATCACAGTGACATCACAGGTGAAAGATAGCTAAATCAAAAACACAAAGAGACCCGCCGAGTCTGGAATTAAAGAAAAGAAGAGAAAAAGCCACGCAGGTCTTTCTTAATCTATTTATGGGATTCTTGTGGAATTACAGGATGAGTTGGGTGTAGTGTGTTGGGGGGGGGGGGGTCAGATGGGGAAAATGAGAGGCTGAGTGGGGTGGAGGGCAGAATACAATTAAAAGGGAGGAGAGAGTCAAGGGGACTGACCCGGTGATAGGAGGAGGGGATAGGGGAGGAGGCGGGGGGGCAGTTCTGAGTGCACGTGCACCACATAATGAAAGGTTGAACTTTTTGTGGCCGGGGTGGCATACCAAATCAACTCACCCTGGGAGTGTCGAGCGAGACAGAGGGAGGAAACAGGGGAGAGAGGGGCGGACTGCAGCCTGAGAGAGAGAGAGAGAGAGAGAGAGAGAGAGAGAGAGAGAGAGAGAGAGAGAGAGAGATGGAGAGAGAGAGGAAGGAGAAATGGGAAACAACAGGCGACCCGAACGAGAAAGGGGAAGAGAGGCCGAGGCTTTAACGAGGGGCAAGGGAGGTGGAGAGGGACAGAACATGGGAGGGACAGAGGGATGTAGACCAACTCGCTGAATGAGTGGAGAGGAGGAGGAGGATGGAGAAGGAAGGGAGAGGGAGAGAGAGAGATAGAGATGGAGAGTGATAGGCCCCCGTTACGTGGCTGCCACGGGGCCCTGAGTGACAGAAATTAATAATTAGTGACAATGATTGACAGTGCTCCCTCCATCTGCGGCTCTCCGCCTTGCAACGCCTGCCTCCGCCAGCGACCGCGGGCACAATGAGCTCCAGAGGGATTGTGGGAGACGCGTTTGATTGACAACTGCCTCCTGGAGAGACAAAGAGGGGGGTGGAGGGGTGGGCAGAGGCAGAGGAGAGAGAGAGAGAGGAGGCGAGGAGGAATGGCGTGCGAGGGGAGGGATGGAGGGGAGAGGTGGGTGACAGGGGGCAAAGGGGGACTAAGAAGGAGGGGGGGGGGGGTTGGGGGGTCTAGGTAGATGGTCAGAGATTTGTCTCCCCCCCCCCCCTCCTCAGAGATCAGCTCCTCTCTGTCCTCCCCTCCATTACCAGCCCCACTTTCTCCATCACCTGGGGTTGCTCATCTTGCCACCACCAGCACCTCACACCAGTATACAGCACCATTATGCAAAAGTGACGGATTCACCACAGAAGGAAGGAGAGAGATAAATAAAGAGGGGGGTGGGGGTGGGGGGGGGATGAGAAAAGGGGCTTCAGACCGTGGGTTCCTGCGCTGAGGGGGAATAGCCTGTAAATAGCCATCAGCAGGGAATTTGTCTCTCTCTCCGTCCCTGTACTGCCTCTCTTCTCCTCTCTCCGTCCTCCGCTCCACTCTTCTCTCGCTCCGGCGTGACGCCTCTAGTCTCTCTCTCTCTCTCTCTCTCCTGTCAGCAGTGACACCACAAAGTGTCTCGGGTTTGATTGCTATGTGTCTTGTCTTTCTCCGGACGTGAGAGTGCATCTTTGCAGGAATAAGGCCTCTGACGATCACGACACTGTCATGTCTCTGTTGCACTTTTTTCTCCTCTCTGTCACATTTCGTTTTTTTTATTTTATCGCTGTTCATTTCTGTCTCTTCCACCCAGTTTTTCTTTCATTTTATCCTCTTTGATCCCCCCTTTTTCCCCCCCATGCTCTCTTCCCCTCTGGTGCACCCTCTCTTCATCCCTTTCCCCTTCCACGCCAGGCCTGTTTCAGCCTGCCGTGACATGGCCTGGGCTAATGTGCTCCAATACGGCTTAATCGCTGCACAGGTCTCTGAGGCTTACTGCTACACACTGTAACAAAGTACACTATTTACCTCAGGGCCACACAGAGAATGGGCTTTGCACCGAGCACAGCCAAATCCAGTGGGGAATCAGTTTCACATCACAACACATTATTGATTTCCCCCCCAAAACAGACATGTTTTTCATTGTCTGAGGCTGACTTCCTATCTGCCTGTCCCTTGCAGAGGGGGGGTGGGAGCTCAGGATTAAGGTCATGCCCTCGAGGTGAACACTGTAATGTGTCTTATTTCTACACCACAACTATCCATTTTAGGACTTTATGGTTATTGTGCTGTTGCAGCTCGCATCAGTCGTTTATTTGTATTTTTCCACTTACTAATGTAGGGCTGCGTATTGCAATTAGAAATGATTGCCATTAAATAATTAATCATGCATCACAAGTTTATTTTAATGCCTTTTATTATATAGTCAATAGAACACAAGTGACAAGAACAGAGGGGGAAGACGACAGACAACAGAGGTCAAGACTGGACTGGCAATTGAACCCCCCCCCCCCCCCCCCCCAGGCAAGCAGGGCACCTTACATCACGAGAGGTGCTGCGTTTAAATTGCTATTTGTTTCAATTAATAGATTAAAAACTATAACGATAATTATTTAATCAGCAAAGATTTAAAAACAGAATAAAATAAAACCTTTACATTTGAGAGGCAGGATGCAATCAGTGTTCGAAATATTTATTTACTTAATTACTTATACAATTATTACCTTTCAGATGATTTTCTGTTGATTTGATCAGAACTGAAGATTATGAGGAAGGCAAATGACCTTTGCTCTGCGGTATCTTTCCTGGATTATTGCCTTCGACGAAAAACATGCATCTACAATTCTCCTTTATCCATTGATATTCACAAAATGATTCACAGAAAACTAATTATGTTTAAAGCATGAATAGGTGCAGTTCATGTCCACCTTGTTTTTTAAACATTTGTTGAATGCAGGTAAATGTCCTTGAAAGACCGTCGTCATTTTATTTGCCTCCATTAATGGGCCACCTGACACGTGTAACTTTGCTGCAGCCTACTCTTTATACACACACACACACATATTAACACTCACACACACACACACACTAAACAGACGGCACAGAACACGTGGAATTGACAGCTGGTAACTGCAGGGTCCAGCAGGTGCAATGTGTGTGTGTATGCGTGTGTGTTTGGCCCCAGAGGGCCACTGACTCATGGCCGGAGAGGCAGGCAGAGGTGTGTGTGTGTGTGTGTGTGTCAGTGTGTGTGTTTGGAGTAATGGGGGGGCCGGGCTGACTGACTAGCCTGGAGTTGACTTCACTTCAGCTCCAGTGATGGATTGGAATTGGCCTGGACATGGGGCGATGTATTGCCTTTGGTCACTACCTTTGACTACCTTCATCACATCAATATCCCTCTCTCTCCTCTCTCCTCTTTAGTTTCTGTTATTCGTTTGTGTTCCTGTGGCCTTTTGCTGAACTTTGGAAGACTTCACTTTATTATGATAATCGGCCTGTTTAACTGCTCAAGGAATATCACGGAGAGACTGTTGTGATCCACCTCAATAGGATGGATCCAAATTATCTGGACTTGAACACACTCTCTTGAAACTCTTCATCCTTCTCTCCGACTCTATACCCCCTCTTTATTTCTCCCTCTCATCAGAACCGGCTTGTTTTCGGTCACTATGTCACTCGCCGGCGCCCCCTGGCTGCGGTGCCATCTTGAAAGGCGCCGCGGCACACACACCTGGCCCGCCGGCTGCCTCTTTGGTCTGCCTTACCTTTTGTCAGCACCATGTTAATGAAGGCCCTGTCAGTGTCCACAGCTCGCACACTGGGGTGCCTTTTAATGAGTTCCCTATTTGATCACCACAGACACCAAGCATGAACGATGCTCTTTTTTTTAATCCCTCATGTATGATGCTCCCTCGCTCACTCGCGTATGCATGCATGTTTACAGGAGTGCGTTTGTGTGAGGCTAAAGGGGAGGGTGACAAGAAGGGGGCCGGTCAGCTGATTAGGACTAGTTTCCAATAAAAGGGGGGAGGATAGTTGTCTTTAAAAAAAAAAAAAGCGGAAAGAAAAGAAAATTATTATTTTTATCCCCCCCCCTCCTCCCTCCCTCTCTTCCTCTGTACCCAAGTGAGTCGTGGCTCTCTCCCTTTTCAGGGGGAGATGAAAGCAGCCGGGCGCGGGGCTTCCGACAAAAAAAAGTGCCAAGCGATCACAAACAAACCTTCAGATGAATCACATCAAAGGCGCTGCCCCAATTGTTAGCCCTCTCGTATCTGCGGGAAATTGGCTCATTAAGGGCAAAAAAAATGACATTGTTTACATTAGCCGGGGCCCTGATTAGTGCCAGCCATGTTTGTTGTGTTGCCGTGCTGTCCGCTCACCAACAGACCACTTGAGCCGCGCTGCACAATCGCTCCTTTGAAGGCTTTCTTTGGCTGGAAAAAAAAAAAAAAAGGCGACAGAAAGAGTGAGGACAAACAAAAAACAGGGTAAAAACAGAGAGCGGAAAAAACACACTCGTACACGGACACACAAACACATACAATTGCTGTTCCAGACGCACACAAATGGACGTGACGGGTTCGTCTTTTCTCTCTCGGCCCCTCCGCTCTCCTCTGCTCATCGGCTTTTCTCTCTTTAGGACTAATTAGGTTGCTTGTGGAAATGGAGGCGATAGGAGAGGACAGTTGGGCCATTGATGAGTCTGTTTGTGCTGTAATTGCGCTGATAAAGAGGGTTGTGTTGTTCGGCCGGCAAAGAAAAGAAAAAGAAAGCGCTCGACAATGAAAGGGCCCCGGGGCTCTCCTCTGCGCCGATGGCTGCGTGTCGCTGAAAGGAACACCTTTTGTCGAGCAGAGCTTTTGTAAACGGAGATGATTTCTAATCTGTGGAAAGTGCCGCGTGTTTTAGACAGTGCGTGTGTGTGTGTGTGTGTGTGTGTGTGTGTGTTTGATCTGATAGATCGAAGGTGTAAGGGTCCTCCTACCTTCTCATGTCTCACTTGAACTCCCTTCTTTTTTTATTTACTCCTCTTCCTATCAATTCCCATTTTCTCACAGTTTAGAATCGGTGCTGAGATAAATAAGATGAGATATAAGGAGTAAAATTTAGTCTTAAACATTTCAGCAATGATGCAGAAAGACATCATATCATTAGTATTATTCTAAACATGTATAAATGCAGAGAATCATAGATAAACATTCCCCCTACAAATGAATCAGAGTAAAGTCATCAGTAGGGTCTTCTTAGGAGAGAACATTCTGATTCTATCCAGGACTTTTGGCAAACTTCCCTCCTCAAGTTCCCTCCATGAAACATTTGACCTATTAACATTCAGGGGGGAACATTTCATCTATCCCGGCTCGGCTCTGGCGGCGGTGAGGAAACGACAGCGCGTGACAAAACGGATGGGAGGAGGAGGAGGAAGAGAAAAAAAAAACTTGGGGAGTAAAACTTCCAGTTGTGGGTGAACAGGTCAAGTCGCTTCGCTAACGACAGCCACCGACCCCGCGCTTGCCCTGTGTTACCCTTCACCCCCCCCGCTGCTCCCCAGGCCACCTCACCTTTGCCCTGGGAGAGAGAGGGAGTCGGAGGTAGGAGTGGGGGAGGGATCGAGGGGAGGACGGAACAGGCCTCCCCCTCAACATAATGATAACCGCTGAGATCTGGCCAGTGTCCCCCACCGGCCCCTGGACACTCAGCCCGGTGGCCCCCAGGTCAGCTCAGCCCATTACAGCTCCTCTCTCCCCCTGAACTCTCTGACTCCACATTTACATACCCATACTTTTTCTCCTACTTTCTCTCTTTTTTTCTGGTTTGTTATACTTCCTCCATTTTTTTTTTCCTGCTACACCTCATTTTCTTTTTTCTGCCTCTCGCTGAACTCCTCCTGTTCTCCTCTTTGTCTTTTGCACACTCCAGGAAGTGTGTGTGTGTGCGTGAGTGCGTCCGTGCCTGTGTGTGTGTGTAATAATTATCATTTAGAATACTTGCAGATCTCCGAGGGAGGGAGCCCAAGTTGGCCAACGCAGATGCATTGTGGGAGCTGTTTGGTTTGTGTTTAGGTGCCCTTGGTGTGCTGTGCTCCGGAATCAGAATTTCCTTGACTTTTGACCGCCTCTGTCCCCGGGGGGAAAGCAGGGAGGGAGAGAAGGGCACCGACTAACTTCCATTTGTCGTTTAAGGACCCATATGGAAAATATAAATTGGTAGCAGCAGGAAAGGACTGAAACCATTGGCATTCAGGGCATCCGCCATTTGAATTCATGAGGTTGTGTTGTGTCTCTGCCCACCTCTCGATTGGAATATTTAAGAGTGTGTCACAGGAAGAAAGATGGATAGATAGAGCGTGTTTCTGTCGGGATTCTCTCTCAGAAACATTTCAAAAGCCTCTTCCTGGATTTCTGCTGTAACCCTTGATAATATCTTGTAGATGAACAGAGTGAATGTTGACCGGAAGATTTGATTTAGAATCAACAGTGTATTTTGTACATTTACCAAAGACTTGAAAAAAATACATCCAGAATCCTGCTCATGTTTGTATTCACATTCATGGCACCGAGCAGATGCTCTCATCCAGAGAACACCACTGGCAGCAGTCATTGCATAAACGTACCTGACTATAAGTGCAGAAAGAAAGTTAAAACACTTAAAAACAAAGCAGTTCCTCCTAATGTGTAATGTGGAGTTTAATCCTTTTCAGACTGTTTGGTTTTAATCATTTTACAAGCGTGCAGAGTCAGAGATAACAACAGTCTGTATTTGTATTGGGAAAAAACTTTAAGTATATTTAAATATTTAGCCAATCTGATCTAAAATCAGTTATGTCATGTTTTTATTAGAATGTCATAGTAGATGTTTGTCCATCAGCACTTTGTAAAAATCTTAGCTTCAGGACTTTAAATAATTATATTAATGGGTAATTTGTTAAGTCTATTAATTGCCCGGAATAGTTGAGATGGACCAATCTAATTTATATGAGTTTATTTAATTTTTAAAGGACCCTGTATAATTTAAACATTATTTTTTTTACCATTTAATGCATTGTGCCAGAGTTTGCCTCAGGCTGCTTTTCATCTGTACTCTCTAGTTTTGCAGAGCTGACAGCTTCAAATTGATTATTTTGTTTAAGCAGTAGTCCAAAAATACAATTTAGAGCGACTTATAAAGAACATTTTAAACCAGCACATTTTCCCACACTCTGATTGTTGGTTATATTTCCACTTTTAGTGCTGTTCCATTTTTTAAATCACCCCTAACTGTAATTGAAACACATACCATGTAAGAGAGGCATAATGCTCTCCCTGCCTCACATCACATATACACAGAGCATACTGTGTGTTTGTGTACTCTATGTGTGCTGAGAGGAGGAGGAGGCGTGCTGCAGTGGGTATATGGCTTCACGGGAGCAGGCCTAGCGAGGGACTACATTAGGGAGGGGGTGCGTCCTGCTCATGGGACCGGGGACCGACTGTGACCTTGTGGAGAATAACTGCCACCAGGGGTCAAAGCCTGCCTCAAAGGGAGAGAGAGGGACAGAGAGCGAGAGAGAGAGACATGGTGAGGGTGAGGACGAAGTTTCAACACGTCCCCGTTCTTTCTTTCCAACTCATTCTGAGTGCCCCCACCCCCCACCCCCCCCCATTGCTCATGTCACCACTATCGGTTTAAATGGAGCATTATGCAAAATGGAGATGATTTTGGCTTCAGGGCGTGTGATGGGGAGAAGTGCGGGTTAATGAAGGGGAGAAAGGGACTAGAAAGACGGGGATTTTGTTGGGTGGGAAGAAAGGGTTAGAGGGATGGGACTAGTTGTGGGGGGGTTGTTGGAGGAGGGAGGGAGGGGAGGGTAAAAGAGGGTTAATAAAAGTGACAAGTGAGTGTTTCATTCTATCTAAGCCACCCTCCCAGACAGGTAACTCACTTAGAGGATTCGCTGAGTGAGGGAGTCAGGCTATTGGGGGGGGGATCGTCACTTCGGTGTCTGTCTCAATATAAGCCGGAGGCGACACAGGACCCCGGGGTCCGGCCCTCCCGTATAAAAGCCCACCTGAGAGCCGGCACAATAAAAGCCACTCAGCCAGATGCAATAAACCACAAAGAGAATTTCCTGAAAAACTTGATTTAAGCCGGAAAGGAATTGAAAGTTATTTGCAAATAGCGATTTTCCTAAAATCATATACCCCAGGTTGACTTAGGAGAGTCATTCATACGATTGACTGTTATCTACAAGCTAAACGGATTTGGTTTTCACCTGACTCAAAAGAAAAAGTTATTGGAAAACGCACTTTACCGAGTCTCGTGTCTCCTCCTGTCGACTGCCGAGGGGAAGTTCAGCGCCGGAGATATCCTCAGAGGATTTCCTCTTTTCATCACACACACTGTTACGGAAAAGGAATCAACTTTTCAACATGTTGCCAGATCTCAGACTTCCTATAAGTTTATTGTCGAAGGATGTGATTGTTTTTGAAATTATTCTGCGTCTGTCTAATGAGAATTTTACCTTAGTCAAGACTAAAGCCAAATCCAATTCCAAACCCATCTTTATTATTGAGAATCCCTCTCCAGTTTGTTTTAGATTAAAGTCTGAATGCAGGTCTTCTTCTATTTTGTTGGTGGAGAAATTAATGTTGATGTCTCTATGATGACCAGTGTCAGTTAGGTTATTAATTAACTTGACCACTTAGACACAGAGTTGACATATAACAAATTACATGAAAAGGATTTTACATATATTAGGTTATCTAAGCTGGTAAATATTCAAGTAACAATTCAGAATTCCAAAAAACACAGCATATGTGAAAAGTAAAGATATTCAGGTGTAAATGAATAAAACACAACAGAAGAATCTCCAGGCGTTTAGAAATCTGATAATCAACTGTTGCTGTTTTATTCTTTTTCCTTTTAAGTGTTTTTGCTCAGACAATTACCAAAAAGTTGCTGACTCAGGAGAACTGACTTGGATCAGAGGGGGAACTAAATGGCTGTGATTTAGATTGTTGTTTGCACTTCCAATTTATTCAGGCAAGAAACTAAAGGCTTTAAAATGCCTTCACTGCATTTCACCATTTACAGTTTACTATCTAGACTCAATGGCAAAAACTGGTGTGGGAGCAGTTGGCCTCCACTTTCTAATTCTTATAAATAAGGACAGATACATACATCTAGTGCTAATGTGTAAAGCTCAGCCTAAATATTATATATCGTCTTTTACAGTTTGCATAACAGATCATATTTCAACTGTCAAGGATGAATCTGAGCCATTTAGCCCTGAAGCTCAATGCTCTGACTCAGTCTGAGAAATCATCCCGGGGTGTGTTAAACAGTTTGTGTATCACTATTACAGAGGTTAACAATTATTTTCTCCTCTGAAATGAGGGGCGCTGACCCAAATATGAGGCCACTTAACACCCATAATAAGATGATAATTGGCCCGTGATGATGGTTTCTTGCCCCCCCCCCCCGATCCTAAATTGTCAGTTAATTGTAATGGATTACCTTGTATTAGTTACATCTATCATTCCCCGAATTGACACATATGGAGATTCACGTGGTAAATATATGTGAGTAATTATTAGTGGGGGATGGGATTCGATGGGGAGGGGGGGGGGGGGGGGGGGGGGGGGTTTAAAGATAGTAATACTTCAAATCATTTCTCACTTCTCCCTCTTGATATTATATTTTATTATTTTAAACACTCGATGCTCCACTTCCTTACGTGTGCGCTTCACTGATGACTGTGGTAATTGCGTGTTCACGGGCCCGATTTCCCCCGAGGGGTTCCCCAAATTAAAAGAAGTCATCCCACTCTTCCCTCATCTCCCTCTCCTCCAGCACCCTGTTTGCTTCACACACACAGACACACACACACACATTTTATCTACCCCCCCTCTCTTGCTCTCCCTCTCTCTTACAATCCCGCTCCAGGGATGCCTTGCTTATTTGAATGGAACTTTCTTGTCTTTTTTCTTCTTCCTTTTCAAGCCGCGTGTCACTAATGAATAAATAAAACACACACAAGCAGTGGATTGACTTTCATGCATGGGTGCACTGGCTTTGATGAGACCCCCCCCCCCCCCTCCTCTCCCCGCCCCCCCCTCCCCTCCAATCTTATAGACAAGCTGCTGAGGACAGTCATTCTCTGCTCCGCTAGGCTACTGTTAAACATTTGTTCTGTATTCAGATGATGCAGGTTTTTTGAAATTCTTCTAAGGGCTCCGTGCTGGGGTCAAATAACTGTCAACACAAAGGAATAGAGATTTCAATTCACTTTTATATGAAGTTGTTATTAATCCCACTGCTTTTAAATACATGTGTAATAATGTGTTACTCTGTATCACTAGTTAATGGTTCAATCTGTTTCAGGCAGAAATGCTTTTCTGTTCCAACTGTATCAGGTTGGGCTACTTCAGAAATCCTGTGGCGACTTTACAACCACGGCACCTTGGGTTTGTTTTTTAATTAATGGTAATTTAGCAATGGCAATCAATGATATAACTTACTTAAAACTCCCTCTATACAAGCAAAGAGTGAGCTAAAGACATCAGGTCAACAGTATTAAGGAATTTCACAAGTTTAATAACTATGACTACTATAACTGGCACTACTACTGCTATTATTACTATTACAGGATAACAGTAAACCCTGGCACTCAGTACCTGTCACTCACATACCTCCACCAAGGCCACATAATTCAATGGGTTCTTTCTTATCCCATCATTCCACTAAGTTTCATGGAAATCCATTCTGTAGCTTTTGCGTGATCCTGTAGACAAACCAATGGACCCCTCCCTGGTGGAGGCAAATATGTATTTTTTAAATGATCCCAGTCAGTTATTCATCAATTAAACACCAAAGCCCAGGTGTTGCTCTCGTTACTGGGATTGAACAAGTTGGAACAGTGCATCTCTGTCTCTGATGTGTCGGAGCACTGCACCGACCTTTGAGTTCACAGTTTAAAAGGAAAATGAAACCCCGACCAGTAACAGTCTCCTTTCTCCAGAGCTTGTGCAGCTAATGCCAGCAGTGTGTGCCCTCTCTTAACTGCCAAGGGCCTGGCATGCTGAGCCGGGCACGGGGATTCTGGCACTAATTAGCCAGTAATGGCATCATAAATTATAGACAAATCAAGGGCGGTGCACCGGACAGACGTTTTAATGAAAAGTTGTAATGGGTCACCCCCGGAGGCCCGAGGGCTACGGCCTTCTTGCCTGCCAGGGTTATCCATCACATCACAGCTAGCAACAGGACTGGATCCACAGACTGGTTCAGTGACTGTGTTGATGGTCTGGAGGCTGGAATGTTCCTGCTGCTGGAGTTTTCATCCTCCTCACAGCTGAAAGCCTTTGGATGATGTCATGTTTGAGATCCACACCCTGGCACAGCGGATATCAGATGTTCCAGTGAAACAATGGTTTAGCCACGTTACATCACCTTGCTTTACATCTAAATACATGCAGATCCATCGAGCTCACATGCCCACACACTACATATACATCAATTACACACTTGGGATGCAGTACAGATGATGACGCCTTGATTTTTCCTCGACGGAGGCGGCTCCCTGTCACCTGGAAATCTATGAGAAAATGGACATCCATCCCTGGAACTGATGGTCAAATAAAATCATTCTGGGACTTATTGATGTTTTCTTTGTCCCTTCGTTCAAGACCCGATAGAGTTCTGGCCGCGGCTGCCAGATGAGCGCCTGAGAATCATTAGTGAAGCTGATTTGATTTACGTCCTGTGTAGATGAGGCCACCCAAATGATCTGCCTCTCCATGGCCGTCATCAATCACCGCCAACCAGAGGGCACAGCGAGCATGCATGGGAAAGAGAGCGGGGTGGCACACCAAAGCAGCCACAGGGCTTTGTGTGTAGATGTGGGCATGTAAGAACACACTGCACAAATTTGGACTGTAAATGTGTGTGTGTGTGTGTTTGTAGTGTAAAAATGAGTGTGTGCTTGCTGAAAGTGTGTTCCATTATGTTTCTGGATGGGGATTTATTGTGTGTATTTGTATTTGAGTATAAGAGTTGTGGATTTGTTCAGGAATGATTTTTTACCGAATTATAAAAAATTATCAAGGTGATAAAATAGCGGATGTAACTCTATATATTCATAATTTTGTCAAATAGGTAAATTGATATTCTTAACTGATCATTCTTGGATAGGGAGCAGGTAATTCCCCAGACTGTTCAAGAAGTGCACAGTTCAGGATTGATCAAGTTATTCTGGGGCTTGATCTTTACTTTTGAAATAACTACCTTTGTTTTTTGTGCCCTTGGTGTGTCTTTGAGTGTGTGTGTTTTATGTGTTTGCATGTGTACGAATACTGTGCATGTGTCCGTGAAGTGTCAGCCTAGTGAGAAATTGGTGCATTTCCATTCGAGGGCTGATGATTGACGGCCAACTTTTGCTTCCCTGGGAGTATGTTGTTGCTGGCAAGGATCCACGGGGCCTTGTTTGCTAACAGAGAGTTGGCACAGGTTCCACTTCACAGTGGCGCACAATTAATGCCGTTGCACTGTTGCATCAGCAATAATCTCTTAAAACCAACAGAGACCGGGAAACGGATCAACATTTAGCTAATCGAAACGTCTGTATCCGAGCCTCCTCCTCCAATCGCAGCCGCCTCCTCACTGAAACACCATGGCACTTGTTTTATTGGAACATGCTTTCTCAAATAACTCTCTGTGATATGCTAATGAAGCACTAATCCTTTATAGTGGAGGTCTATTTGCACATTTGTAGCGTTCAGAATCCAGCGATTCCTTTGGATTCATGTTGAAGGAATATTAAATTAGAGACGCAGTATCAAATCCTGAATTTATGACTTAAATGTTGGTTTTGTTTTTGCTAATATGCCGGCGTATTAGTCATGATCCTCAAACAATGAACACTTCAACCCACAAACTCAGAAAGAGATTGCACTCTGTGGATTTTAACTGGAGGCCGGGTTTCACGAATGGAGGGAAACTAGTGTTTGTCTGCACACACACTTACTTTTATATGTGTGTTTATGCATGTTCAGGGGGTGAAGGCCAAATTAGCCAGGTTGTATAAGCAATTATTGGGGCACACTATGTACCTAAGCAGCCTAATAGGTACGTAGAGGAGGCATTATTCAATTAGAGTGGCGGTTTGCTGTAGCGAGGAACAGAGCAGTGGTGACAGCGCCGGTGTCTTCTCCTTATGAAACAACCTATTTAAGCTAAATCAACTCCCACTTAAGAGCTGCGGTAATAAGCACGCGGCGATGCTCGCCGGCCCGCAGGGGCCCATCCGTCATGCTGTAATACGGAATCAGAATGAGTGATAACACCTAGTCCTGTTACAGCGCCTTAGCTGCTGCCGCAGGAGCAGCACACACACACACACACACACACACACACACACACACACACACACACACACACACACACACACACACACACACACACACACACGGATTACGTACACACCTGCAGACACATACATGCTCACTTTGCAATACTGCTGGATGGCTCTGCTCATTTCCTTCTCCCACCCACCTCCTGCACTACCACCTTGCATATGTGGAAGGAAATTGTGTTTCTATGGATTTGCAAGAACTAGTCTCTCTTGTTTTTTTAACTTTTTGCCAATCGTCAACGAACCCACGGTTCTGTTGTATGTGTGGACTCAAGTAAACTGATTAAACATTTGTATTAATATTACAATATTTAATTGTTATAACTATTTTGAATAAAATTAATAATGTGATAAAATGGTGAGAGGAGGCCGAGCTGATGTCAGCACTGTTTTTAGACTCTTCAGAACCAACAGTTTCAATTCACAGTGATATATTTAATATAATAACGCAGTTAATCTATGACTGGAACCAGACAGTAGGTGACATTTCTCCTTATTGAAAGAATTGATGGACAAATCGCTTTTCAAGAATTGTGATTCATTTCCTATCGATTGACTAATTAATGTCCTTAACTGTTCCGAGGCCATATTGCAAAATCGGCATCAGAGTCACTCATGATATATTTCAATTGATTGATATTGGCTGTATTAAGCCAAGTCACAGGCCAGTATGGACCAATCCATCTTCCAGTCACGGTGTCTCTGTGTCAGGCCAAAGAACTCGCTGGACAACATTTACAGCAACTGAGCGACACCTTCAGGTGCAGTACAGTAAATTCTGTCTGAACACTGTGCACACTCAAATCAGGTTTACTGTCAAAAATACTGTAAATCATCAATCAGGTCACACATGGCTCATATCACCAGCTCTGATCCGTCATTCATATTAAACATGGAGAAGTTGTTCCACTTGAAAATTCAGTCCAGTCTTTTTAAAATCCTTTAGTTTGAAGTCACGTCTTGGGGGATGTGAGATAATGTGGCTGTTTAATTCTTACTAGATCAAATAACTGATCAAATTCTCTATTGATATATATATACTTAACATTTCAAGTTCTGTTATTTAGTTAATAGAAATATTATAGAGAGTTATTTTACAGTACACTTACTCCGGCTCGCCACAGGCCGGCTGCAGATAAAAGTTATCAGACGAGAAGCTCTGCAGCAAACACAAACAAACAGGAGGAAATGTGTCGGCTGTTTTCCTGAGTTGAATTACTGGTGGATTTATGAAACAGATGAAAACAACAACAAAACATCCACAGAGCGATGAAAACAGTTCAGCTCAATAAGCGGCATGCTTGAAATGTTCGAGAGGCCTGGTTTCTTGGGCATCCTCCTTTCTTTTTTTTTCATATCTTGTTTGTTTTTCTCCTCCATTTATCCCCCATCTCTTTCTGTTTCTCCCATCCCTCTCTCCCTCTCTCTCTCTTTCTCTCCGTGGCTCATCAGTGTGGTTGTTCATCGGTAATGACTCCCACTGTGGCAGGGCCCCTTTAAGGTTGAGGTCCCCCCCCCCCACACCCCCCACCACCACCACATCCCTCCATCCTTCCCCCTCCTTCAGTCCCATCCGTTATGCATTATTCATGGGTTTACAATCAAATGAGGGAACATCGGTTGGTAGCAGGAGACATGGTGCATGGCTCTTCCTCCCCAAAAGTCCCCCGAGGTGCCCCAGTCTGGTACCCACCATCACCCACTCCCCCTAGCCCCCGCCCTGACCCCGCCCGCCACCCCCCCTCTCACCCCTCCTGACACGGTGACAGATTCTTTTTTTTTCCATTTTTTTTTTGGATTAGGGTGGGGGTCCAGACACATTGACTCCATCTTGCCCTTTCCTGGGGTTGTTGGCAGTCACGCTGGTCAGTTGTGACCTCCGTTGCCCTTTGGGGTCCTCATCACTTCCTCTTCCTCTCCACGGGGATGCACCCAAAGTGTCTGGCACCTTTTCGGGGGGGGGGGGACTAAGGACGGGTGGGTTTATTCCTGCGATGGGTCATCTTTCACTTTGAAGGCTGCTTCACGTCGGCCAACTCACTGGGTTTACATCACTGACAAGCTGATTAAGAATTAATGTAAAGATTTCATTTTGTCCAAACTGTCGTTGCCAATTCTTGGTACTTACCCTCATGTCCTCCATTAAACTCGGTGCCTTGTAGCATCGGGGAAACATTAATTTAAACCAGGACATCGTCATCTGCAGCTTCTTTCAGACATGAACTCCTCTGTATTTTCTCTGGAGGAAGTGCTCGTGTGAATGCAAATGTCTGAGTGAGGTGCTCTGAGGTTTCTGTGGACTTTATCCACCTGACCTCCTGGTATAATGTCTGTAGAAATTCAGGAGAAGACGATGTGTAATGTGAAGGATTTGTTGCTCAGGGTTCAGGACAGCAACCATAGCTTTGTCAAATATTATATTCATTTTGGATCTCGATTAATAAGGAACAGAAGTGAGAATGAAATATCGAGTGTAAATGTGGGCATTGAAGAGTTAAAGAGGAAATGAGGAGGTGAAACTAAACTGCATTTAAACTTTAGTCTACATGTGTTATTGTCTCTACACAGAAGTGTTGTTGCACAGATGACAACAGCTGAAGCTTCCGGTAAGGAGGGACTCCCCCCCCCCCCCCACCACACACAGATCTTCAGTGAGTGTTCTTGTAAACTCACAGTATGTAATTGTGCTACAGCTGAGGGCTTCTCCATCAGGATAATAATAAAAAGAAAGAGTTTGCTGAGTTGGATCATGAGAGACCTTTTCTCCATCACCATTGCTTTTAATGGCAGTCTGTATTTTCTGGTCAGGATTGCTTTATTGTTAATTGTTGGGACGTGAGCCAGACTTTCACAGAGTTCTTTATTGGGAGCTGATTATCCACAGGTCTCCTCCTCCACAAAACAAACACTGAGGAGTTTAACGGTAAATAAGTGTCGCAGGAGCTTCAAGCCAATATGTCAGTTACGTTGTTCGGCTTGTGTAGACGTCGAATGTTTAAAGTTCTTAATCCAGTTTAAAATAAACACACAGACACATGTGTAGGGGATATGATGCCACTGACTGGTGACTGGAGGACAGAATGAAGGATTTCTCTAATTTGAAATATTGCAGGTGCACAACTCAACAAATATAACAGTCAAATATTCAAGTATTAATTCGGAAAAGTTATTAATTGACTGATTTTACCTTTTAACTCAAAGGCCACATAAAGCAGACTTTGAAAGCCACGTGTTTTTTTGACGTCAGCCACAAATGTTTAAATGACTAGTCAGTTAAAAATGCCCGTCCTTAGTTCCCAGGATTCATTCTTCAATCGCCTGTGGCGCAGTGAGCACTGTCAAGATTAGAGTGCTGAACAGAGAGACACTGAGAAGGAGAGAAATTGCATCAACGCGGTGCCTGTAGTAATAGTTGAATGAAGAGGAAAGATTACAGATTAACATATTAAATGCCAAGATAGGCCCACCTGGTGTGTGACAGATCTTTCACACCGCGCAGCCACTGGAAATGAGAAATGGATCATAACTAGGTCTCTTGTGAGTCATTTTATTCTGATCACTCTGGTGTACTCGTTTGCTGCTTCTTTTATTTACCGGCTTTCTGTGCGAGGGATTAAAATTGTGTAATCATGTCGGTAATTGAAATTGCAGGCTGTTATCTTGAGCATTGCTTAAAGCCACGTGCGCTCTCTCTCACACAAGTCACCTGTCTGTTGAATCACAGCTCTCTGCTCTGCTCTGCTCCTCGTTCTGAATCGCCCCAAACACTCACCAGTGTCTCCTTTTCTTAGCCAGCCCATAAATGCCATTATGGTTCTCTTATTATGCTCATTATTGGGGTGGATGGAGCGGCGTCTGCGTCCATCACGGCCTCTAATGTGGGTCTAATGGTTCTGACCTGTACGGGACACAGGTGCTCCCCAGAAAAGCCTTGATTGGGTCCATTTATTAAGCTGCTCTGGCGCCAGAGAAGGTCCAGTTAGTCATTTGCGTGTGGGGCAGGTTCCATTCCCAAGGAGGATGATGGGCTGCGGCCCCCCCCCCCCTACACTCTGTCCCCCCCCACGTCTCACCCCATAGCCCCGGCTTTGTTCTTTCCTAATGGCTCAATTAAACGGGTTAATTCGGAATGGAGACCTTCTTCAAATCTGTGAGCTTCACCCAGCCCCCTGCTCTGCCACATCAGCACCAGCACGCACACACTCACACACCGCTAGTGCTCTTTTGCTTAACCCCCCCCGCTCCAGTTCACGCACACACCGACTCCAAACCCACAGTTATTATTCACGACAGTCAAATAAGTGAGGTGGTTGAAGAAAGTTGCTTTTCTCTTCCTCCCTCTCTCACTCTCTTCCGTACCGCTCTCTCTTTCTCTCCACCTCCATCCCCTCCGTGCTCCTCCGCTGCTCCTCCTCTCCACTCGTCACCTCTCCTCTCCCAGGGAGGAATTGCCTTTATTGCGACAAACACTCTGTGGAGCCCTTGGCTCTCGGCAGCCCCAACCAGTCATTGATGCAGGCGGTCGGGAGAGCAGGCAGCCAGGCAGCCAGGCAGCCCCCCCTCCCCTCCCCGTCAGGAAAATGAGCAATTCTCTCATTGTAATAATGCGCCTCTGTCATCTTCCCATTATCGGCATGATAAAAGATGAAATATTCAGGGAGGCTGGCCTCCTAACCTGATCTGAGTGCGATATTGGGCCTGTGGAAAATGAGTTTTATCAGCTTTAATATACTCCTTGGCAGACTGACCCTTGAAATTAAACATTATTACAGAGCGGATATTTAAAAAACCGGGGCCACAAATTACATCAAAATGAAAATATTAAGGAACATTACGAATATATCAAGTGGCGCTTCTCTCCCTCTCTCTCCTCACGCTCGCACACCGGCTCTCCCCATCCTGACACCCCCTTTCTCATCCAGCCTCACCCGCACCACCAATTCACCCCCCCCTCAACCGTCTTGGATGAGCACGGCTGGGGATGCGGCAGGCGACGTTGTAAGTGTCACTGTTGTTCTGTGTGTGTGTGTGTGTGTCTGTGTGTGTGTCGGCAGTGGGCTGCCAGGGAAATAATAACAATGCTGCCTGTCCCACCAGCTTCATACGTCTGCATAAACTAATTAGACCTCCACGCTCTCATCACCTGCTTTATTGAGAATGGAGGGGAGAACACTGGCTGGAAGTGTGGCACTGGAGTCGCACAATGTGTTCCTACACTTATGTGTTTGCACGCTTGAGAGTAGCGGTGGGCCTTAAACGCTGTATTTGGCGTACATCTTTTTGTGTGTGTGTGTCTGTGTGTGTACTACAGACGGCGGTTTAGTTTTATATTTGCCACATAAATAAAGATTTGCACTTGAAAATAAGTGAAACGACAGGTAAAGGTGTCTCTGGACCCTGAACATGACACAGTAACTCACGCACTGTAATTCTCCTGGAAAAATAATGGGGAACCCGCTCGGAAGTGAGTTTCTCTAATCACTTTAAAAGTAAGAAAATCCCCCAAATCCATCTGCCCCCCCCCAAAATGGAGGCAAAGTGGTGTTGGTTCTGTGAAGTGTGTGGTGATTTGTCACTTTGTGATGGGGATATGAGAAATGCAATAAAAGGCGGAGGAGAGATGTGATTTGAATAGATTTCAGAGGAAGTCGGTCCTTGGGGGAGTTGGATGAGTAAGCAGTGTCCCCGAGGACCGAATTAAAACTTTACTTTTGGTCACGGCGCCCCCCCTCCCCATAGTGCTCCCTTCGCTTATCGCCTCCATGTGTGAATGTGTGTATGCATGGGTTTTATATAATGTGTGTGAGTTGGCGTATGAGCATGTATGTGTCTGACTTTCCTGTTTGGGCCTGTATGTGTGTGTTTGTGTGTGTGCGTGTGTGTGTGTGTGTGTGTTTCCACTCGTGTATGTGTGTCCCACGCAAATGGAGCGCTCTCCTCTGCCCCTCGCCCTGAGGTTATGGGGGGATACACACAGCTCCCTCTGCCAGGCTCAGATGAGTATTCACAGCAGCACGCCCCTCTCCCTTAACCCAGCACAGGGGAGCTTTGCATATTGAGGCTGTGTATGTATCTAACTGTGTGTGTGTGCGTGTGCGTGTATCTGTGTTTGTGCGTGTGTGTGTGTGTGTGCACCAGCCTCTCTCCCCTGCCCAGAGACGAACAAGGGGTCCAGTTGATTCCATGCACATGCATTATTATTATTCCATTGGTGATTCAGCTGGCCTGGTTGGGGCCGAACTCACATCGCTGCATGCATGCATGCACCGAGCCTCGACATGAATTGATGCATTCTACCAGCTCACGTTTTTTTTTACAGTGTGTGTACACTGTGTAAAATGCTCAAAGCTCCCATTGTCATTGGCTGGGTTAATAGCATATGTCAGAGACAGCGGTAAACACACGTGATGTGTCGTATAACCCTATGAGTGTTGTGTCCAGTTGAGCTAGCACCATGCCTGTGTGCAGGGTGCTAGCTCTGTGCTGAACGAGGGATCAGGTCAAGCAAAGAAATGAAAGAGGGAGGCAGAATGAGAGAGAACAAAAAGGGGAAGAAGGCAAACGCAGAATAAAAGGAATAGACGCCACAGGAGTTGGTTGCCAGGAGGGGAGGAAACAGCAGAGGGGAAAATGGCTTTCTCCATCCCTTCCTCTCTTCCATCCTCCCTCTTTTCGCTCTCTCTCTCTCTCTCTCTCTATCTCTCCTCCTTTTTCTTTTCTCGCTCACTCTCTGGCACTTGATTCATTATGCTGATATACACAGTATTTGCTTCCTGAGTGAGCCCCCCTGCTCTCCCGCCCTCCTGGAATGCACACACTAGTGAATACACACACCCACACACACACACACACACACACACACACACACACACACACACACACACACACACACACACACACACACAGAGAGAAAGGTGGTGGTGGTGGTGCCATAAATATAGCAAACGACACAGCCTAGCAGCCGAGCAAGGTCAGCCGTGGCCCAGGATGACAGTGCCGTGGGCGCTGCACCGAGCTCTTGTTAGAAATGCACACAGATAGCTCATTAGGCCGGGCCCCTGAGGCCCCCCAGACACACACATGCACACACAAACATATACAAACATTGATCCATTTACTGTTTAATTGCAAAGTTACCGTGTGCGCTCTGCCGGAGAACAGGGACTTGCTCTTTGACAGGATTCAGTCCGCTCCCCTCATCAGTCGAACCTTTACTCCGAGTGCCAGGTTGTCTGCTGGATTTCAGCGTGGAGTTTATAATGTGAACCTGCAGGAGGGTACATGAGTGTTTTTAGTTTGAAGTATTGTGTTCAAGGTGAGCGTTACACTCGTGCATTTACACATTTCATATAAATATGAGCAGTACAACCACGGCTTAGTGTCAAAGGATAAGCTTTTAAACTGTCACGTTAACATGAGCACCGGATGGAAAACATCCCATAGACACTCAGAATAGAGCTGTCTTTGTTTTTTCTTCTCCAGCCACATGTGAAGGTAGATCTGTTTGAAATAAGCAGGAGAAGAAACCTTTAAGAGTGATGGACTCGTGAATGTCCTGTGAAACTTTGTAAATAAAAGTTAAGTGTGATGAAACATGTGCGTTGCTGTGTCTGCGAGTGTGTTAGCAGAGGGAGGGAGAGGGCAGGTGTGTGTGTGTGTGTGTGCTGTGTGTGTCTGTGTGTGTGTGAACAGAGTAGAGGTACTTGGCTCATGCTCCGGACACGCCTGAGAGACTCTGTGAGTGTTGCCCTCCTCCCTCCTTCACGCCAGCCTCAGACACATGCTGGGACACACACAACTAGTTCTTCACTCTCCTTTATCCCTCCTTTTTTTCCGCTCTCCTCCGTCCCAGTCTTTCTTTTCTCTCACTGATAATACATGTCTTTTTTTTTTTTATGGCCCAGAGTTTTTCTTTCAACTCAACCACAAAGCTATACCGTAGCTGCGTGTCATGCGTATTGCTATTTTTCTATTATATGGTGAGTAATGGCTGTCCCGTTTGCAATCTCTCCTCCAATCTCTTTCTCTCTGATGTCACCTGAAACCAGCTCCACAGTGGGAGAACATCTCCTGCCCTGCCTGCCAGTGTCCTCTCCACTTCTGCCCCGGCTATATCAAATAGATGAATGCAGTCGTGATTGTCCCCTATGCCAACCTCCACCTCTGCACACCCCATCCTTGGACCCCTCCTCTGCCCCCTCTCTGCCTCCTGCCCGGCCGGGGGTGGTGTCAGTCTGGCAGGCCCCGGGGCCCGTCAGCCGACCAGTGGGCTGTGACGGGCAGCAGCTCCGCGTCCCTCTCCCTGCAGTCTGGCGCCCGCTGGGGTCTCGTTCGGGAGCGCGGTCTGCCAAAGTGACCTCGCTCCAACTGAGTGGAGAAACAAAAAAAAACACACACACACACACACAGGCCGAGGTTCGTGCCATTTCTCCCTCTGCAAACTGGACAGCGCTGCAAACCAATGAACCAGCACTGGTTACTTTATACCCACACTAATGGGAGAGTGCATCATTAAATACTGCTCCGATGCACTGACTCATCCTGTGAAATAACTTATTCTAATTTCATTATTGGGTTTGTGCTCCACAGAACACAGTTTCTTATCGTGTTAAACAGTTTTAGATGCTTGTTGGTTATTATCACAATTTATTCTGAAATGATCAATGAATGGTATCGGGTCATAAAGAGCACGTGTGACTTTTTCATTACATAAGTATCAAAACCTTTTTTAATTATCTCTTGTGTCTAAAGAAACGACATTCTGCATTTCTCAGAGAAGTGCAATGAGGTTTGGCCTTAAAACGGATTTAAATAATTTCCACTTAGACCTAGAAACAATCGTTTGTGTCTTAAATTGAATTAGAAATATTGATTTCCAGTGAGTTTCCTCATAAACCGCCATGACTGGTGATTTGTGATCTTTCGGTTCACTGGTAGTAAAACATGCTGGAAGTCTCGTCTTTGCAGTTATCACCTGACAGAGACTCGTCTGTATTCATCTTAATTTCGAGGACTTTCGAGGCAACATTCAGTTGGGGGGGGGGGGGGGGGGGCACACACAATTATTTGTGTGCCAGAAAAGATCCAGGTGCGTTACACAAACACTTTTCCCCGCCACCATCTCTGGTGGCAAGAACACAACATCTCAGTCTCTCCTGTGACCGAGCGCTGAGCTGTGCCTGCCGAGGCGAACCTCCCCCTGCATCCCTGAGAGGGTGATGCAGCGAGGTGACACCGTTAGGGAGGAGAGCTCTGGGTACGTGTGTGTGTGTGTGTGTGTCTGTGTATGTGTGTGTCTGTTTGTGTGTGTGTGTAGCTGTTTATCTAAATAAAAAAACGTAACGTGTGTGCATCCGCTGTAGCAAAGGGTGCGTTTTCACTCTCCATCTTTTTGTGGAAGTTGTCTGTGACTTCACATCCCGGTCGAGCTCCCTGTCCGGTGTGTGCTCGGTACAGGCTGCAGGCAGTTTGGTGTCCCGCTGCTCGTTTGCATCCCAAACTGTGCTTGTGTGGGTGTGTGTGTGTGTGTTTGTGTGTGTGTGTGTGTGTGTGTGTGTGTGTGTGTGTGTGTGTGTGTTTACTGTGTAATGTACTGTGCTTTACTTCCAGCCCCTACCTCCCCCTCTCCTCCCGGCGCCCCGCCCTACCTCAGTCCCATGGAGATGCGTCGGGGTCAGGGAATATGGGGAGAGGAACACAGGGAGGCCGCACTCCACAACTTGAAAGGAATTCTAATGAAGCAGCACAGTCGCGCTGCCTATTCCCACGACAACAGGCCCCAAACAAATAGCTGCATTTGAAGTCCCCTCGTTTTATGACTTTGAAAAAGCTGCGTGTGTGTGTGTGTGTGGTTGTTTTTGTTTTTTTGGGGTACAGTAGCTGTCTGTTTTGTGTGTGTGCGTCTGTGTGTGTGTGTGTGTGTGTGTGTGCTTGTTTGCAGAAGTGTCTACCTCCACATTTCTTTCTATGAAACTGGCCTGGGAGCTGATTGACTTTTTAATGTTTACACCAGAGGATGTAATTATCGTCTGCTTTGACCGGAGATATAGACTTGTTTCTACATTTTTAATTACTGCACTTGCATCGTTGTGTGTTTGCTCTCTTAAAAAACACTTCACATGTGTCACGAGCAGAAGTGAAGTCTGTGAAGCAGGTATGAGAGGATAATTAGAGAGTTAATCCCTATTTTATATTTAATATCAGTATACATATTTCATCCAAGATGCAAGTTATCATTCAAACTGCCTTGTTTCTCAGTTCTCATATAGTTCTTTCATAACGCTTGGTATGATTTTGTTTTATTTTCACATCATTTTACAGGTTTACATGTACATATTGATATTTTCAAATTTAAGATATGATCTTTTCCTGCTGGATTTACCAACATTACCAGTTTAGGATCTGAAAACCACAACAACTTGAACTAACTCTATTCAAATTTTCTCAAGCCGTCATCAGATCTAAGAGTTAGACTTTAAATCACGTTGTCTTCTGCTCTAAACTCATCCTGCTTGAGGGAGAATTTAAACAACACTCAATTGTTTAGTGGAAACAGGGGATTTATGCTTTTTTATTACCTCAGCATTCACCGTAGAAAGGGAAAATCAGTTTTATGTCATTCTAACTTCAGTCTCACACTCAGGAAACAATCTTATATGACAGGACCCACTACAATAATACAGAACAAACCCTTTAACACAACATGCACCTGTTATTATGCAAGATACCCACCTCTGCACTACCCTCCTTTTAAATCACACTAGAACCTCTTTAAAAGACAATGCAGAAACAGATGAGTGGGGTGTGGTGGCCAGTTAGGTGTCTGCATAAATATTAATATCAGGACCCCCCCCATCCCCTTCCAGCCCCCTCTGTGCATGTGTGTGTTTTTCTTTGACAACCTCAGGATGCATGTACGACGGCGCCTATGAACCGAGATGTCTTTTATTTCTCAGTCCAGTGCCTTTGCATCAACTGAGCGTGGCGTGGAGCGGGTGGCTGCCTGGTCTGGTTGGCTGGCTGCTCTCTGGCTGGCTGGGGCCCCGGCTTGTGTGTGTGTCTGTGGCGCCGTGCGGCTGCTTCGCCTGCTCTGCGCAGACGGCACAGGGTGAGAATGTCACTCCACAAAAGCAGCATGAGTTGAGCTGTGTAAACAGTAAATAATAAACAACTGCTCTAATACATTATTGAGAGAATCACTTTAGGCAACTGGGACAGCATGAAATGCATAACCCCCCCCACACCCCCTCCCCTCCTCCCTCCCTCCCTTTCTCTCTCTCCCCCTCTCCGTCTCTTTCCAAACTTGCGCTCTTTATGTTTTGAATTGTTGGTACTGCTAAATATGAAACAGCGCTGTACTGTCTTTGCCTTTTTTTTAAATATCTTTTTTTTTTACGGTTTATTAATTCAGCTTCATTGCTTTGATTCTTCATCTTGTTCTGGTGATGTTCAAATATGGCTGCTCTGATCCTCCATGTTCCAAACTGCAAAGAACTGATGTTTTCATTCATGAGTAGACTGCGTGTTGTTTTTTGATCATTGCATTAATTGTTTATTGAACGTCAGAAAATACTGTATTAATTGACCATGGCAAAAAGGGCCAAAGGTTCTTATTTGTTTGACCAATTATCCTCAAGTTTTATTAGAAATTTACAATATCATGTTGCGACCAAGAGAAAAGCAACAAATCTTCCCACTTCAGAAGTTGAAAACCTGCAGATTACTGCCTTTCTGATGGATGACTCAGTCAACTGCTAATTTTTAAACATGTACCCGATTGACTAAATGTTTCAGCAGTAGTGGCTTTGTTAGAAAAAATCAATAATCTGATGATTTCCTTCATGTTTAACCAACAGCTTCAAAGAAAACCCTTCATTTTACTGGTGAATGAACAGAAAACCTTTAAAAGAAAGAAAAAACACCATATATATCCTCCACCCCCCCCCCCCCCCCCCTCCAACCACTTCAGTAGCATGTTTGCTTATATTCTGTGAACATAAAACAAGCACCTGAATCTACCTGCTTTGGAGCATGTAGTAAATCGAATATCCTCCTCCAGTGGCTTATTGAGCAGAATAATTACATTGCACATATTGAATTCCACTAATGCTCCAAAGGTAGGTCTTATTTAATACCACAACTCCCCGAGGGTGCGCAGCATGATTTGGAGCACACATCTCTTCACTGCACAAAATGCTCCGGATAGAGTTGCACATTAAATAAAAAAAGTGACAACACTTGTTCCTGTATTAAAGTTGGTGGAATTGGTCTGAAAGCCACAGCTGGGAATGGAGTCATTATTTTTTTGTGAATATTTCTGTTATGTTTTAAACCACGATGATTATTTTTTTGCCCTCAGTGTGTCATATATTTATGAGGTGACTCCTTTTCACTGTTCATTTCCCAGACATAAACCATTCATGCTTTTAAGGGGAAAATGATTAAGATGTTTAAACAGCAATTCCCGCAGATTATGTGCGTTTATGTAAACAGATGCCACACTTAATGATTACGTGTAATATACGTCTTAGGGTTATGGCTTCTACAAATCCTTGAATGAAATTAGAAGAGATTAGGGGTGGGGATGTCTAATTTTCATGAAGGAACAATCACCATGTTTTAGCTCAAGGGCTTTTAAATCATATCTTTAGGATTGGGGAATAGCAATACCCACACCGGCCTGAAGATGGCAGCCAAAACCTAGTTAGCCGCCATATGAATTTACCGCCTCATTTTCTAAATATTACCTCTCAGGTCAAACGTATCGGCTGTGCTAGGATCATCTTTTACCTGCATGTGTTTTTCGCATTACTTACAATACAGCAGTCAAAGTAGAAAGAAGACAAATTTAAGCTTTGTTACCGTTTAAGTGAGATGCATTCTCGGTGTTGTGCAACAAAAAGGGGGGTTAAGCATGATGGATGACATTCAGAGAAACACAGTATGGTCGTTGCCACAATGAAAACAGGAGGAGGAATATCTGTGTGATTGGGCAGAAATTAAATTGTGGGTGTTTCATGTATTTTCTATTTTTTGTGCTGTTTTAGCAACACTTCCCGAGACCGAGAATATAAAAAGCTGTGAGTGGGGGAACTGCTTATAAAACACGAAAATGACTCAAGGTCCGTGTGCATTAAATAAAAAGGCAAAAAGGAGTTATGCTAATTCCGATTAAAATAAAGTGTGAATTTGTCTTCAATTAAAAAAGAAAAAAAAAAAATGGTAGTGACGCAGGTAATGTTTCTAGCAGATGGATTTTTTATCCACTGTTGCAGTCTCACTTTTCTAAGTTGAGTGTCGGTGAAGCACGCGTTGTGTCTCTGCCACAGTTTGTGTTTGGATGAAGCGTCCAGCGGACATGTCCCCTGCATCAGGACCCGTCTCTCACCGGCTGCTCATCCCTCCATTCTCAGCTGAGACAATGGAGAGGAGGGGAGGACACAATGGGAGGTTTGGGTGGACAAGTGAGGAGAGGGGAGGGACAAGAAGGGGTGAGGGGGGGTTAGTGGGGGGGAAAGGGGGTCTGTATGGGACACACACACAAACACGCACACAGGAAAGCGCAGACACACACACGCAGGCCAACACACAGACAGAAGGAGGGTGGCGAGGAGGGAAAGGTCATATAGGTCAGCGATCAGGCTCTCTTTATCTGTGCGTGTGTGTGTGTCCTATGGTGTGCATTTGCAGGATTGCATGGACCCATGTTCACACACACACACACACACACACACACACACGCACGCACGCACGCACGCACACAAACTCCACACCATGGGCAGTCTGGGTCATGCCTGTCCCTTCACAGTCCACTGCGCCATTATTGATGGCTTGAACTGATACCCCAACAATGAGTGAGGGTGCATTGTCATGTGTTTTGCGTGCATTTGTCCGTGTACGTGTCTAAATGCATTTTGTGTGAGTGTGTTTGTGTGTGTGTGTGTGTGTGTGTTTGTGTGTGTGTGTGTGTGTGTGTTAAGGTGTGAGAGGATTAACCAGAACTCTTGGAGATGTCAGGGAAATCCAGGGTTCAGATTCCTTCTCTTTATTTCTCTTTTTCCATCTTCCACTCTCTACACACACACACACACACATGCACGCACGCACGCACACACACAAAGCCTCTGTTGACACGCCAACTGCTGGTATTTTGCACACATGCACACACAGGCACAATAGGAGCCTGGTGAGGAGCCGAGGAATGGGGCCCCTGCGGGAGGGCCCCCCTCCTGGTGCAAATCAATATATGGGAAGCCATGCAAGTATAAAAGAATCATTACTCTCATAGGGCTTATGAGGGTACAATACATAATATGGCTTGTGTGGGTATGTGAGAAAGTGTGTGTGTGTGCGCTTTGACACCTGTTGTCTCCATCCTGCCGGTGTCATTTAGAGAAAAAGCCAAATCTCCTTGATATCGTCACTGTTTAGACGAGAGGGTTTTCGTTTGGTACATTAGTCTCTGGTTCTGCAGCGTCTGGTGTAGTGGTTCCTCTCACACAGCGCAACACAATAAGGCAACCGCACACATCCAAGCACTCCGAGTCAAACGTGTGCAGAACCGTTGGCTCGGTGCGAGGGAACAACAAGCGTTTGCTGCCTGAACCTGTGTCTAACAAGACGCTGTGTTTTTCCTCACTAATCATGATTGCTGCCACAATCTTCCCCTCCAGCCCACCTCTTTCAACCCCCTCACACATCAATGACAGCCTCCTTTCATCTGCCGGTGTGCAGCCCCACATCCACCATGTATTTACAAGGCCCGAAATGAACAGAGCAATTATTATCAGTCATGCTAATTCTGCAGATAATGATCAAAAGCCGGGTCCTGTTCCCTCTTTCTTTTCCCTCTCTGCCTCTCCGCCTGCTCCTGGGGAGCGAACAGTGGTGACAAACCTCCCCTTTTATTATTTCATGGCCTGTTTAAAGATTTAGTGAGGCCCACAAACCACTACTTTTAATGACCAATTAACAGGAGCAAAGCTCTCATCGGAGCACCGCGGCCTCGTTCAGGATTTGCTAGAGTAAAACAGTGGTACGCCGTCAGTCGCGGTGCTGCTGGTGGTGGTGGTGGTGGTTGGTAGAGGGGGCGCATGTCTCGTTACTGGCTCACCGTTCAAACTTGCACACATACAAACAGCCATGCATGTACACAAACCACACACACACACACTCTGCTTCACTGCTTATTAAAACCTGGAGGAGCAGCAGTGCTAACCAAAACCTTGAGAGAGAGAGAGAGAGAGAGAGAGGGAGAGAGAGAGAGGGAGTCAGTCAGCAAGAGTCAGAGTGAAGAGTCCCGCTCCCACTGGGTATGTTTTTTTTTTCTGGGCTTTTTTTTTTTTTCTTTTCCAGAGGGGGGGGGGGGGGGGGGGGTTAAATCTAAAATGATGCTCGGTGCAAAGTCAGCCCGGCTCCATCTGATTCAAGAGGCAGCGAAATGGTGTTGAAGAGAGAGTAAATGAGTTGAGCCTGCATCATTAGCATTGCTCAATAATGTAGCTGGGGGGTAGGACAGCACCACCCAAGGCCACGGGCTTTCTGAGCGGCTAATTTGGACCCGTCTTGTTTATGGGTAGAGCGAGCAAGCCCCCTCAAGATGACTGTCAAGCTGCGGCCCGCTCCCCAAACTAAACAAACATATATGAATACACACTGCTTGATGAAATCCACAACATGCATGAGTGATCAAGCAATGCACCAAAACACCACTGTAACTTCTCAGCAGCCGAGGCCTGAAGAGCGAAGGCTGCTATTAGGACCGAATGTGTGACGAGGCTACAATTGATTTAGCTTTCAAAAGACTTTGAGAATGAGGGAAATCAACTAAATGCATGTAAACATAACCGATAATAAAATCAATTAACTGATTAGTGGATTCCTGATAATTGGCTAATTGGGAAAGTTTGTAAGTTACCAGATACTAACTTGTGAGTATCACAAGTTAGTATCATTAGCGTCTCACGTGTTTTCATTTCAATAAAACTTTACAGATCAAGTGATGGATTGAGAAAACTTTGCACTGAGTTGAGCACTTAAATGAAAACAAGCCTCATAGCTACAGTCACATTATATTTCTGAGGGACACATTGGTGCCAGTTAAAGGCTGAAAATAGACGATTTACTTTTGATGAAACAAAGAGATGGACCTAATAATCCTTTGAATCATATATCGTCCTACCTTTTCCCATTACAAATCAGTGTTGTATTGTGTTGCATATGCTAACCTGTATTTACATCCACTTCCCAGTCTCTCATCTGCATATCGTGGTGTACAGAACACACATGGAGACCGGGGCATTGTTTAGCTCCAGAAGTGTTTGAAGGGGGGGGGGGGAGATCAGACAACCTGGTTAATAAGACAGTGTGTTGATTGTATTTGTTTTCCATTTGTCTCTCATCGTTTGCATTGAAGACGCTCGGCGGTAATTAAGCCACTAAGTGAAACTGAAGCAGGCGAGTCGTGGGGCTGAGCGCCACGGCCTCAGCATTATGAGACGAGAACAACAGCGGCAGGATGACAAGAGCTCGGTGGAACAATACAATGAAAGGAAATCCCCCCCCCCAATCAGGAGTATCCTATTGTAACAAGGACAAAACATGAAACAAAAAGACAAAGAACTGGAGAATCTAATACCACAACGTCGGATTGATGCCAAAGTGCTTAGCATAATGAAAGCATGGCATTTGTTGGTGGGTGTGAATATAAATATAAATATCATACGTAGCACAGAAGCCAGACAGGTAAAAAAAAAAAAAACCTGTGTGGGAGTTTGGTCGGTGAAAGATAAGGAGAAGAAGAAAGGCACAGACACAATGTGTTGTATAAAGAGAAGTCAGGTAGTGATGCATGCGTCACGGTACAGTGGAGCGGCCTCTTTGACTGTGAGGTGGTGCATCACGTTGATTCCCAGGATCCCATGCTGCTTCATGACATCATCAAACCCATACGTACAAACCAGAGACTGTAGGTACAAACCCAACCATACATAGAGGAAACATTGAACCATTTAAAAAGGTTGAATCTTCACTAATTTCAAATTTTTACTTGATAAATGCCTGAAAGATATTAACTTTCAACTAATGGAAACAAGCTGTGTCGTTTTTTTTAGCTCTAAAAATTCACCAGTTACAATCTCGTGAGTTCCAGTTTACATTAAGGTCCATCTCGGACTGGTGAGATATCCCTCTCATCATCCCCTCACCTCACCTCCCTCAGGAAGTCCAAGCGAAGGACAAAGACCCTCTTTTCAGGCCCCTCTCGGATCCCCCCTCTTTAGTCCGCCTTCGTTCCCCCTTTCTCTGTCTTACCCAATGAACCCCAGCAACAAATCAATGGCCAGGGATAAACACAAATCCCCCACAGAGGTGACTTATAGAAAACAATTTGAACCTGCGCACCTTGCATAGGCGGCCCTGCACAGCCTTTTAACTGTATGGGTCTAACCTCAAACCTCCTCTGTCTGCCAGTCGATTGAAATTAGATTCCCAGGTAGATTCGAGAGCTGGGGGGGCGGTTGGGGGGTGGGGGGGTTGGAGTGTCAGGAGGGGAGCGGGTCTACGCCAGAGGAATATGTGGTTGTATAAACACAGCCTGTGAATGTTAACGTTAACCAACGCCGAAGTGTTTCAAAGGAGAACGGCACTGAACGGTGTTCTAATATCAAGGATCTAACGTATTGAAGTCATCACTGAAGATGGAGAACCGCTGCATGTTTTTGTAAATTACCAGATAATTGATGAACACATGTAGAGGTGCTGTGTGTCTGTGCGTGTGTGTGTGTGTGTGTGTGTGTGTGTGTGTGTGTGTGTGTGTTGAGTGAGTTCAATGTCATTATTGATCTGATTCTGGTTAATTTATCCCGTATTTGAAATGAGCAGATGTATATGTAGAGTCGCGGCCCATTGTGTTACCTTACCTCCGACTCACAGCGGCCAAACGGCACCTAATGACCTACACAATCAAACATGACACACAGGATCAAATGACAGCGAGTGTGAAGAAGACACAGAGATGAGACCTCGGCTTCCTCAGGGGGGGACCCGGGCCTCGGGCTCACACCGGGGAATGGGGGGTGGCGGGGGGGTGGTTGGGGAGCACGGGTGAAGGGGCTGCAGAGGAGGAGGAGGAGGTTGGGAAGACCAGGGCCTTGTAGTGAGGGGGCCCTCAGAGGGCTCCATCCCCTATTTGCAGATCTGGTGAGGTGGGGGTGTTTCTACATTATCTCCTTCTTTATTCCGCTCACCCCCCCCTCCACTCTCTCTCTCTCTCTCTCTCTCTCTCTCTCTCTCCCAGTCTGTCTCTGTCTCTCTTCCTCTCTGGTCATGCTAATTGCTCCCAAGGTCAGAGCGTCGGCTGCGCTCCTCCAAATGCCCCCCCCTCGCCCCCCCCCTCCAAAACCCTGGCTTTGAATGGCATGTTTTGATCAGACCTAATTTGATTGGTCGACGCTGTCTGGGGTGGATAGGGACAGCACTTTACAGCCCACTGCTTTTGATGTGTGTGGATGTGTGCGTGTGTGTGCGTGTGTGTGCACGTTAGGGTGATGCATGTCAGGTTATGAAGTATCTGCGGATGAGTGCATGAGAGTGTTACACGTCAGCAGGGAAGTGTTTTCTGAGGGGTGTCAGAGTGTGTAAAGGGGGTGTGTGTGTGTTAAGGGCGGTTTATGTCACGGGCGAGGGTGATTTTGTGTACTTGAGTGTCAAGGAGAGTTTGATGTGTTTTGATTCAGCATATGGCAAGTGTGTTGGGAGATGTGGTCAGACACGGATTGAAATGCTACAGCTCAAATAGTGATCCTCATCCTGCCCATGTTGGACAGAAGCAAAAATGTGTAGAGTGTTGACCACAATAATAATTACGCTTGCCTGGTGGGTGAATGGTTCACTATTCATCATGTTATTATTTTAATAAATTCAGTACTTTATTTAATAATTTGATTATATATTTGCTCCTTTCTTTCACTCATAAGAAGACTTCTTTTTTTTTTGAAGTAAACTGTATTTGTTTTTCTTTAATATTATTAAGATGATTTCCAGTTTGAATATTTGACCAAAGTTGTTTTGGGTGATTTTCTTTCTTTCCTCCATTTTATTAACTTTTTTTGTGCCTTGATGACGATAATGTTTAGTAATAAAATCAACTATTACATTAATGGTTTCTTCCATATCGCTAATAAACAAAGAATATTTCAGTACAATCAAGTGTTGCCTTCGTTTTCAAATGGTTATAAATTAAAATTGTAATTGAAATTGAAACTTTAAACTTTTTGCATGTAGAGCAAATGGCTTTAACTTATTTCCACCCTGCTCCATCCTGCCACTCCTCTAGTGTCTTCCTCTCTGGAGCCCGGATACAGCAGGAGCCCCTCGGTGCGCCTCCCTATTTCAACTACAGTCAGATCCCCAGTGAGTGCCAGTGCACTAGGTACAGTAGGAAGTCCTCGGGAGGCAAACAGGCCATGTGTGTCTGCTGTCTGACAGCAGCGCTGATCCGGCCCCTATGAGTGAGATTGATAGGGCCTGTGATCAGGGACGCCGCGCTCCCTCCATCGCTGGCGAGATGGATCACATCACACCGCCGTCTCCTCCGCTTCCAGGATAAATGAACTGAGGGGGAATCTATCACTCCCTGTGAAGGAGAGCGAGAGAGAGAGATAGAGGAAGGGACGGAATACCTTACAGAGAAACTGACGAGGATCCAGAAGTTGGAAGGGAGGATAAAAGGTAGAAAGTGAGAGAGGCAAGCTGGGGGGAAAAAAAAGACAGGAAAAAGTGAATCGTACCCGGGGAGAGCGCAGAGAGAAAAAAGGTGTTGTGATGGAGGCAGCTGTGGAGGCCTGCTGCTATGTCAGCCCCCCCCCCCCGCCCCCGGTCCCCCTCACAGGTTAGGTGTTAGGGTGTGGGCTTTTTTTGTGTTCGGCTGTCAGCCAGCTATTTGTCACAGTGAGCGATCTGATGCTCCGCTGAATCAATCACACAGGAGCGTGGCTGTGTGTGTACTGTACACATGTGTCTGTGTGTGTGTCTGAACATGAAACTGTGTTTGTGCGTCAACATACATGAATATATGTGCATGGAGGTGCGAAGCCGAGAGAAGAGGCACATTCCTCCCAGCAGGAGGCCGGACCCAACGCACACTTCATCTTCCTCACACCGGGCAGAGAATCGTCTTCAGGGTGTGACGGGCCTCTTTGCTCTAAACTCAATCTGTTTTGTTTTTTTTAAATCACACTTTCCAGTGGTCACGATCATTACTCGGCCCCGGAGCTCCCTCAGCTCCTGCTCATTTGGCCTGGAATAAATTAGACTTTGTCATGGCTGATTGGGAATAGGCACCTTATTGCATTAGGCCATGGTTTATTAGGCAAATGCTCTTAAGACAAGCCTTGCTTAACTGGATGACAGCATCTCAATTAGGCGGTCTGTGAAATATGCCCGAGCTAATTGCCCCCAAACACAAGCCGCAGAATGGAATCAGAACTTATTCCACTCGGGTTTTATGGACATGATGTGGTTCGAGTTGACAGGTGTCATCCAGCTCAAAGGGATTGTGTGTGCGGACCAATGATTGCTCAGGCATTTGTAGTTATTTAGATCTTCCCTTTGATTTTATATGTCTGCGTGTGTGTGTGTGTGTGTGTGTCTGCATAAGGACCTGCTTTTCCAGCGTGTGTGTTCAGCTAACTGACACATTCCGCTTTTGCCGGATATTGTGCTCATGAGATTCCCCTCTTCTCCTGTCCTCAAAGAATGACGGCTTCAAAAAACCTTTCCCCGATGATTATAATTGACTGATTGGCGAGTCCTTAACTTCCTCTGCCTCCTTCAATAATCCCAACATAGCTCTCAAGTGGCCCTGGGCTGTCTTTATGAGTGCCTGCTTGCGTACTTTATGATTGCCTGATGTGAAAATGGCAATGGCGGTACAGGGAGGTAATTTGTCGGAACCCAACAAAGAAATGTTGTAACAATTAATCACGGGGTGAACACCGATGAACGTGGTAATTATGCTCATTAAGTGGCGAGCACAAGGGCAATTATCCAGCATCAGCTCGGGTTGTCACAGGCACGTCAGGCCCGAGATGTTGTAATAACTCACCACTTTTAAAGGTTTATCCCCTTTCATCTAATATGGCCTGATGGGTGAGGAGTCATGTGTATGCAGCAGGATTGCCACAATGGGGTCGGATGCTTTATAAGCTGTTAAAGTGCCAAACTGTGTCCTTGAATTTCTACGCAGATCCAGTGAGCACAAATAAATACTCTCTGAATATGCAAATTAATGTCGTTTGCTTATCCCACATCTACATAAGAGGGTTTCCGGAATATGTTATCGTAGAAATGTAACCAAAGATGCTTGTATACTTTCCAAGGTAACCTGGTCATACAATACAATATATATATATATTCATGATTTTGGTCATTTTTATTAAATTGTTGATCAGGGGATTAACACACAGGCAGAGGAGATGGCGTGTGCCATTTGGTGGATGCTTTTATCCAAGAGACTTTATTTTGAAAGCATTTCAAATTCTTAACTTAATTTGTTTCGAGCTGGGCTATTTTTGACATGAACCAGCTCATATGAAAGTGTAATTCGACCACATCAAAAGCCAGAGTGTTGGTAGCTGTTCTGAATTCCTACAAAGCATCAGTCGGGTATTCATTCAACTGCAGCTCAAATATGAACTGGCACTTTAGGAAATACGTGAAAGAAAATGGAAGTAATTGCACATTTCCAACCGCTACTGTTATGTGACTATTAATAGTTTGGCAGATTGTAATAAACACCCTGTTGCTCTAATGATCCAGTCAGGTGCCATTTAACAATTCCAACAAGATGATGTAATTAAAAGAGTGATAATCAAACCTCAAACAGTGAAAAGCCAGGTACTTTGTAATATGGCTTTTGTATGTTCCATGTGTTAATTTGCTGTTTATTATTAATTGCTCCAGTGGAGATAAAGCTCCGGTATGTGTTTAACTCACATGCCTCATTATCATTTTGTCAAAAAGCCTTTTTCAATTTCACTTTGTCATATTAGTCTTTATTTATACACAAATTTGTAATTTTTTTTGGTGATATTTCGATTTTTATAGATTTATAAATATATTTTATATACAAATTGAAGATGTGTATGGAACGGGAAGATGGAAACTCATCTACAGAGACGTATAAAGCTAGATTATCAGACATTCTTTTTTTAGGATTCATAGTGTCACTTGATTGCACACACAAGTTGAGAAGATATTTGCAGACCATGTCTTGAGACACGTTTCAGAACCTCTGTTGTCTCTGACCTTCTAACACCTGGTTAGTGGTTATGCTAGTTAGATTCTTGGCCATCTGTCCGTCCATTTTCTTCCACTTAGCCGTTAGGTCACAGTAGCAGCAGGTTGAGCAAAGCAGTCCAGACATCCCCAGCAATGCTCTCCCGCTCCTGGGGGATCCCAGGGCTGTCCCAGGCCAGATGGGATATATAATCCCTCCAGTGAATTCTGGGTCTGTCCTGGGGTCTACTCCCAGTTGAGTGTGTCTGGAAAACCTTCAAAAGGAAGGTGCTCAGGAGGCTTCCCAGTGATATTGCAAAAAACACTTCATCTGGCTCATTTCAACGTGAGCTACAGCTCTTCTCCGAGCTGCCTATGTCCGAAATCCTTCCCTGCAAGTTGCTCATTTTGGCCACTAGGATCCCAGATCTCACTCTTTTGATCCCTGCCCTTACAGATCCACTCGTCTATCTCCTGCATTATCCTCACACTCCCTCTTGAACAAGACCCCTGAGATGTGGCAGAGAGCCATGGCCTTAGACTTGGAGGTGTCGCCTCTGATTCCGACCTCTTCAATCACGGCTGTAAACTGCCCCAGTGGGTGCTTGAGGTCATCGGGCTGATGAAGCCAGCAGAATTATCTACGAAGAGCAGGGACACAACTCTGAGGCTCCCGAACTGGACACTATCCTCTCCCAGGATGCACTCTGGAATGCTGTCAATGAATATAACCCAAGAGTCTGCTTTACAACACTTTGTGGAGACCGAGCATTGCGATACCCTGATAATTGAAGCCCAACCCTGGTTTATAAGGCCCTGAGATGTCTGACGAATTTAGCTTCCCTTCCTGCACGTAGAGGAAGACAAGTTACCACCATGTCCTAAAAGAAACACCCTTTTTACACCTGTATGAAACTGCTACCACTGCTTGTCTAATGCATATTTTACTTCCTGTCTGGCTTACAGTGCAAGTGGCTCACAAGCCCCAGTGAATCCCTCAAATAAAAGGCTGAAACTTAAATCCTTACACACAAATCTCAGCCTTGTAGATACAAAACCTAGAAATACCGCCGGGCTAATTAAGGTGATTGGCTCGGTCTGTCCCGAGAGGAGGCCCGTCTGCCAATCAAAGGTGGATGTTTCTGCCGTAACAAACGCCGGCAACAGCTTTTCTTTTCCACTTGAAGCCGGAGGAAGAATCAACCTGACAGTGGAGCGTGTGATTGGACAGAACTGTGCAGCCTGTAGCTGTCAATCAGGAAGTGAAGAGTTGAGTATTTCTGACCCTTCTCACAACACTGCACACCCCAGAAGCTGCCAGGCGTGAAAATAATAGATACTTACGATTAAGAGTCCCAGTTGTAATTATACAAACCAGCTGAAGACGCCCAATCCTCCACTTTGTGAACGCACAGTCGGTGTTGTTCTCTCCCGACGTACTCTCTCTCCTCTCTCTTGGGTTGAGAGAACATCTTCAGGTATCTGTGCTCTCGAGGAGGGCATGGCAGGAGAAAGACAAATAGCGTAGGCTTTTTATCACCAAAGCCCTCCTGGAAACAGACAATAGCCACACAGGTCTTATTTTAGTCACTGCCTTTCGAGGCTGCCAGCCTTCTCAAACTCCCTCTCTCCCTGTTCCCTTTTATTTTCTTGTGTTTTACCTTGGGCACACTTCTCACTCCCTCTCTTCCTCCCTTTTTCCCTTCACTCTCAATTGCAAGCCTATTTGGAACATGTTTGTTTTCATGCTTTTGCCTCTCGTTCTCAATCTCTCCCACCCTCTCATTTTCTCTCGCCTTCCCCTCCCCCCCCCCCCCCCACATTCCCCTCACAGCGTGTGATTGTGTGAGTGCGTGCATGCATGCGTGTGCATGTGCGGTACATCCATCGATGGATGCGAGGCGTGTATAACCTCAGGTAAGCTCAATGAAGCAGCCTGACTAGCCAGTGTGTCTGTGGGAGGCTCTGGCTCATCTCTGCCTGCATCCCTGTAGCCTTAATCTGTGACAGACCATTTCATAATCACAGCCAAGGGGGCTTCTCTCTCTCTCTCTGTGTCTCTCGCTCCTCCTCCTCCTCCTCCTCCTCCTCCTCTTCTCCTTCTTCTTCTTCTTCCTCATATCCCTCTCTCTCTCTTCTTTATTTTTTTTTCTCTCCCAAAGTGCAATAATTCACAGGCATGCACCCTCCCACAGGCAGATTAGCAGGCAGCGTGCTCGTCCTACATAATCGCAGCACAATGGAGCCCAAACGTGCCGCCGCCACAACCACGCCATGGGGGTACAATGCATCTGCGCCGTCCCCTCACACCAAATGGCATGGGACAAAATGGACCCCTTCTAGCACCCTCCACCTGCGGTACAGGCAAACCAGTAAGGGCCTAGTGCTTGCTCACTGGCCCTCCTGCACTGGGAGAAGTTAAATTCCTTTATTCTCCAGATACATTTTGGAATATCACCTTGTCTTTGTCTTGGAGTGACTTCTTGTGTCTAGTGAATGTTGAAAGCCGGCCAAAAAGAATCTCTTGCCTTGTAATCAATATTTTCCTTTCTTTAGTCGTCATGATTTAGACCATAGGTAAAATGAGTTTATCTCTGTAAGTGGATGAGTCTGCTTTAAGTGAAAAATAAAGAGAACCGTCATCCAGCTCCCTCCAAAGACGCAAGGTGGCATCCCTTCTTGATCTTCACACAACACATGGAAATTTTGTGAACACATTCCCTGCACAGTGTTCATCTCTAAATCGCTGCGTGAGCCTAGTCGATTACAGTGTGCAACATTAACATATTGTAAAGAAGGAACAAGCATCTTATGATTCATTTTCATTGTCAGAATAATAGCTGAGCCGATTAGCAGCATTGTTGCAATTGGAGAGGCAAAACATCATTACCCTCCTCAATCTGTTTGAGTAATTAAACCATTTGGGAGAATCATCTCGCGTGTTTGCTGATTCAGTCGGAAGGGGAAGAAAAAAAAAGATCTGCTGTTGAGCGCTGCAGCTATATGTAATGTTACATTTATGTATTAGCTTTAAAGGGCTTAAGTGTGAAGCTGTGCACAACTGCTCCGGCAACAGAATGTCAAATAGGATCCGTCGCTCCATTCCAATGCATTTCATATAATACTATAATGAAAGCCGAGGATTTATACCGCATTAGTATCAAGCTCCATCAGATTTAAAGCCCAAAATCCATTCTATATCCTCCAAGTTTTCCTCCAACATTTTCTGGGCGCTTAATTTAATTTTCTCTCAAAGTGCCAGGCGACCGCTGTTCTTTGGTGTCAGGTGAATGAAATCATTTGCACATACTTTGCGCCTAAACTGTGGAAATCCAGAAGGCAATTGCACGCTTTCGCTATATCACATAAATACACCAAATCTCCTTTTTGGTGCTCCTGTGTTGTTGAGAACAAACCATTAGGCTCACTCTCAAAGCAGGATGCCGGGAAAAACCTGCGACTTTACAGATTTTATCCAGCTTTCCCTAAACTAGACCTGCTGCGTTACTTTTATAAAACCCATGCTGTACGTTTCCATTCACTCTTTTCTATACACACACTAATAGCAATAGATGATACGTACACGTCTCCCTCAGCTCGTCCCCCCTCAAGTGCCACAGGTTTGTCGAGGGCTCGGTTTGTATGTAAAACACATTCATCCTGGTGCAGCTCCCTCTTCTCCTCTTATCCCTTTCCATTTTGCCACCTCAGCACAAACCCAGAGTGTGGTAATCCCTCACAAGTCGGGACAATATGAGTGACACAGAGTGGGTCACAGCTGAAACATGGACGGCTGTACATAAGATATCTCCCCGATTCTGCCTCTCCCCTGGCTTACAGACCGACCCATAATGCATTAGCAATTTTGTCGAGCCTCTCGGCCTGACACGCTAGAGCCTGATGTGCTGCGGACCTTTTAACACATTGCAGGTTTTAAACACACAGGACTTCATTAAAAGAATCATTGCAGGATGATGCGTAATCCACAATCATGTTCCCCCCCCCCGTTTCCGCAGGTCCAAAGAGGCTTGTTAATCCTTGCCTGTGTCGAGCTGGATGCTGGAATGGGCTGGGAGATAAGTACACACTTGTGTTCACGTTTAAAAACACCTGCTTGTGTTGCCTGAAAAATATGTCTGAGAAAATATATATATATATATATATGTACGATATAGGAGGGTCAGTCCTGTGGTTTAGACATGGACGGGTTTTGCTCTGGTTCTCTTGTCTATAAAGAATGTCCCATGAGCACCTCAGAGCTAGAGGTACATGCTTGAATGAATAAAGGTAAAGGGTAGGGGGTCACCATTGCCATATTTACAGGGGGGGGGGGCTACTCTCGCATACGACCTCACTGAAGAGAAAGAAAATGCGGTGAAACATGCCCAGCGTACTGAGAACATGAAATAAAACAGAAATACACAGTATAACACAACTCTATACAGGTCCTAGGAAGAGTTAATCCTGTGGGTTGGTGGGGCTAAACATTGGTAATGTTATGCAGTTGTTGTCTCACTTTTGGCTTTACTCTCTCTCTCCCTCCTTCCCTCTTTCTTCCTCACTCTCCCTCCCTCTCTCTCGCTCTCCATGTCAGTCCGCTGATTTATAGCTCTGTTTAAGCGAAGGCCACACGTCTCTCCCGACGCTGCTATTTGTTTCAACCCTGCTTCATTTTTCCACTCTACCCCCCCCTCTGAAGGCAAGCAGGGAACCAACAGAAATTAACCCTGGGCTCTTATGCACAAAGCAAAGTGGGTTTAGTGGCTCTTCCCAGGTTGTACCTGCGTCTGGGAGCTTGACAGGGCTGCACGGTGACTCCTCTGTTGTTCTGACAAAGCGCCCAGCAGGCCCCAGCCCGGTGCTGTTGTTTCTAGGAGCGCATTGAAGATGTAGAAAAATGACATGCCACAAGGATGCCATTAATAATGCTCAAAGGCAAGGTTTTCTTGACGTGGGGAAAAATGGCCGACGTCACAAGGCCCTTTTATCAGCCTAATTTCATAAGAGGATTTCATGTCTGAGCAGGAAGAAGTGGCTATTTTTCCTCTTCTTTTATCTTGTAAACAGCCATTACTTGGAGAGGTACACAGGCCTGCTCCTGGCAGTAAGTGGATATGAGTTTCAAGACCAAACCATCCTTTTATATCAGGCCCGCTCACAAACGCTTTGACATAATCGTGACATCAGACAGGCCTACTCCTTTTTACTGCACTTTGGTTCCGACCTGCCCCATAATTCATTGCATTTTCTTGATGAAACATTTTTTTTTCTTTTCTATTCCTATACTGTAAATTAGTTGGTATAGATTTTTCCAGCCGGCTAAAGCAATTGTTTGACTAAATCAAAGAGGCAGCTGGAGCCACAATTACATATTGTGAATGTGATTGTGTAACCGTTGATTCTGAATGTCTAAAGCATTGAGAGGGATGTGTCTGACTCGGCTTTTGTGTATTGTTGCTGGTTATTCTGCTACTGTACAATATTGTACCACATTTACACTTTTCTTCTCTTTCCTCTGTCTGTGCCTTTGTGGCAGTCTGGCATGGAGGAGGCTGTTGTTTACCCTGGTAAGCTGCCCATTGTCTCTGGTGGGAATTCCCTATGGGAGAGAGCACCACGGGAACAGGGCTCGGCACAACGCGTGCAAGCATTGGTGGCACTTCTTTCCATCCGCTGGGATCTGGTGCCAGGGGTAACATGTCCATCCCTTGGGACTGGGAGAGATGGTAAAATAGAGGCAACATAAGGGGAAGAGGGGGACAGAGGAGGTATGAAAGCAGAAGACAAACACAAAGGGGCGAGAAAAATCCCCCAGAAGTAGAAGCAGGTTTATACAAAGCAAATACAGATGAGAAAATAACCTGACACGAGGTTTGAAGAACAAGAAATAGAAATATAAGCTGCTTAACTGGAGAAGTGATATAATTGGAATTTGGAAATAGTCTCGCTTTATTCACCATTTAATTGATCTAGCGACATCCTGATATGCATATCCTGCCAATTAATCTAGGAAAAATTGGTAAAGAGTGAGAACAACCTACAGAAATAAATTAGAATCGGAAGAGAAGTCGTGTGTGTCTCTGAAATATTCCTCCCCCTCGTCCATTTATTTCCTCAAAGCAAGGCTTCCTGCAGTATGACCTCACCCTCCTGCACCTTTGCACAGCAGTCAGCGCTGACTGGAGGCCCGACGTGCCCAGGGCTGCAGGAGAAGGCGTGCCCCAGCTCAGGTGTGCTGGTAATGGACGCGGGGCACTGACAGCTCGGGTTAGTCGCCCGGCCTCGATGCGACTTGACAGCAGCAGAGCTCTCAGGGCCCGGTGGACAGGTCGGGTGCTACAGGCCTTATAGTGAACCTGAAGAGCACGGGAACAGAACAGCACTGAGTCACATCTCAAGTCGAACACGATGAACTGTTGGTCAATCAGTGTCACTCTCCATCACCGTGCTGTTTTGTAATGATAACAACAGACTGCGTAGTAAAATGGATGTCTTTCAAAATAGTGTTATTAAAGTAATTTTTTTTTAAATGGATAAACTACTAATAACAGTCATTTAATCACATTCTCATGCACTAGTCAGGTTCAGTTTTTTCTTCAGTTCAGCTAAATGAGAATCACTTGGTTTTTTGAAGCTGTAGATTTAATGGCGTTGCTTAGTTTAGGAGCTAACCTCACTACTTTGGAAGAGGCCGAAACGCCATCGGTCAGATAATGAAAGAGGGGGATGTAAAGTTCAGTGGGAGAGAGCCTAATGCCTTTTTAAGGTGAGCCATTTCGGCACGCAACTGCATTTGTATACATCTGCGTATTTACCCGCAAAGGGAGGGAGGTGACCTTTCCATGTGGAGATGGTGTCTGCATGGAAACGCTACTTGCTGCATCCTAATGGCCACCCAGGGCCACCTCGCCTCCGTGGCCTGCTGCTGATATTTGCCTAAATGCCTCGGTGAACGCTTCTCTTTTCTTTTTTTTTTCCTTACACCTCCTAGAAATATTTGCAGAGAAAGCGTGGACAGCAGTCGAGAGGCGAAAGGACAGAAGGTGGGAGTGAGGGTCATGTAGCATCAGGCACTCGGGAGTTATTTCTGCTTTAGGTTAACGAGGTGTTAATTGGTGGTGTTGTCCAATTTTTTCAGGTGTTATTTTCAAACTAGAATTTTTTTGACTTTGAGCTAAAAGTGTTTTATGTTCTAAAGTTTCAGCGGGTGCTTCAAATAGGAAGAAAGCAGAAACTGACAAACGCACTCGACGGTGTAAGACTGACACAGTGTCATTAGTAATGCTGCTCTGAGTGAGGGTTAAGGCAGAGGTCTCTCAGTCAACATGGCTTCCTGCCTCCTGCTGCTCCGTGGATCATTAGGAAAATGAACGATTGGAGGGCTGTGTGTGTGTGTGTGTGTGTGTGTGTGTGTGTGTGTGTGTGTGTGTGTGTGTGTATGTGTATGTGTATTATTTCTGTGCCAGTGGGCTGCAGGCAGCCTGATTACTCTGCTCTGTCTCCTACTTACCTGCCGGCCCACTGACTTACCTTCAGCATACTAACTCCCTCCAGTTCCCTCCTCCTCTCTTACACACACACACACACACACACACACACACACACACACACACACACGCACACACACAGTAAGGAATCACAAATGCATTAATTTGTCTAGATTCCTCTCCGCAAAACTTCTGAATGTATCACATCTTGACAGACGATTCTAGGCCAGTAAATCTATTCCTCGGGGTATCTGTGTACCTTTAGAAAAAAATATAAAAATCCCTTTAGCCTGTAACCCCTCACCACCGCCCATCTCTCCTCTGTTCTACGTGTGTGCGACCGATAGTGTACTCGGAGGCAAATGGCACACATGCATTTTAAAAGCACATCAGCGACCCCGGCAGAACCCCCCGAAAGGTGGGAAAAATTAGAGGATCAACGATTGATGTCAGGGGAACAAATCCGAGCAGGAGGGGGGGGGGGGCTGTAGATTTCTCACTTCTGCTAAGGCGTTTGTTTGGGTTGCCCCCATTAACAAGCAGAGGACATAATGTTTGCTGGGTGGACACAGTGTGTGAGAGTGTGCGTGAGTGAATGTGCGCGACTTCATGCTGAGTTTACGTCACACTATACATGTTGAGACTGACAATCCAGGGATGGAGGTAGCGTTAGACGGAGAGATTAACCACATAGCTTTGCTTTTATCTTTGCTTTTACTGAAAAGGAGATATAGTTTGGGGGAAATAAAGTTAATGCATTTGAATGTTTTCACAAAATAGGGAATAGTGGGAATTTGTGTGCAAAATCACAGCTACTAGACAACTACTCTTTTATTTTTAAAGAAATTACAGCCACAGAAGAAAGATGCAAGTTTCTTAGTTTACTAAGCTTACATTTTTTTTTAATATGCATTTATTTTCATTTCAGCTGCAATCTAATCAGTCACGAATCTGCGTCACCCCTCTCTGATCACCCTCACTTTGTCTAAAGAGTGCACAGGTTGTCTTCTTTTTATAAATTCCCACCATTCTTTATTTTGCAACACAAACAAATTCACACGTTTGCTGTTCACACATTAATTATGCAGTTAGAGAAAAAGCTGCAATGGTGGAAAAGGAAGGAAGGTGAAAATGAGGAATTCAGTTTTTTTTGGTTTTGGTGCTCCCTTGTTGAATATTCATATAAAATCAATTTTTGATGCTTCCGGGCGTTGTTTGTTCCAGGGCGGCTCAGTCACTTCCTATTTGTGAAGCTATTAGGTTCCAGGAAACGGGTGAATCCGCCTCTGTGAGAGCAGAAAGGTGTCTCTGCTCCGAGGTAGACACATGTGAAGTGTCTGTGGCAGACAGCCCCCTCGTCCACCCAAATTGCACCTAAATTTCATTTGATTAAATTTGTTTAATATGTCATTCAGAGCCACGGAGACGAGGATCAGCCCTGACAGTCGATGCAGTGCGTGTCTGACGGCCACTTTTGTAGCTCTTTGTAGTTACCTGTCATAATCTTTCTCACTGCTCTGCACAGTTTGTTTCACCTCTCCGAGATGTTTGAGAGCACTTAAGGATAATTATTGCCAAATGATGCTGTAATGAGGGGAACAACTGTCCTCAAGTCTTCTCCGGAGCGCCGGGCCTGTTTGCCATGACGCCACCTTTTTAAGGCTTCATTCTGTTTGCCCGTTTGACAGTGTCAGACTTTCTATAGATGTTGCCTCAATCTGACGCATGCCATAATAATTGGCCGAGCGCAGAAGATGCAAATTGCGGAAGGATTTATTAAAATGCACCTTAAAGGGGGTTAGAAATGTCTGTCGGCAAGTCAAATTACCATTTTGCCTCTATTTGAGGCTTTCTTTTTTTTTTTTTGTCAACCTCTCTTAAACTTCCTGTGCTCTTGGAAGAGGTCAGACGCAGCCCTTCATTTGTGGAAGGGGGATTTTCGTCTCCTGTGGAAAATTGCGAGGCATTTAGAGCTATCGGAGAGGGTCAGGGACCTTTCCTTTAATTTCCCTTTATCTTCTCCACCATGCTGCACAACCCCAAGCACATCACAGTGCTGATGTCTGGCCTGTCTCTGTGCATGCTGTTTATTTGTGTACCTGTTTTTTTCCCCTCTGGAATTTTTCTTGCCAGAACTTGGCCCGTGCCTCCAAGATGTTTAGGTCTTTTTTCTATGCCATGTAAGAGAAAAACATGTTGTTGAATTCAAATCACAAATCGAAGTATTAACTTTGGATCGTGTGAATTATTGTTGATTTTTTTCCTGATGACATTAACGTGGTGTTGACTGAGGTGATGGATTTCCAGGGGAGAGCCTTCCTGCAGGTAAAGCTTTTGTGTTGCAGCCTGAACCTCCGCAGGAATATTAATGACTTTGGTTCGATTGTTTCCATTCAACCAGCCGCCGCCTCCACGTGGCTGTTGTGTGTCTCTTCGGTGTCATGAAAAGCCCCGGTTGCCATGGGAACACACACACCGTGTCACTGGTCAGCCATGAGAAACAGTCGCTCCTTATTGGTGACATAACAACACAACGCTGACGGGGATTGTTCTCCAAAGAGCTTTTCGAGGAAGATGTTAGCACAAACATTTCCCCAGTAATCCGTAACCGAGGCTCGCGAGCAGGGGACTGGAACTAATGAAGACAACTATTCAATTACGAGCTCAATTAATGCAAAGTGCCTGGGAGCACGGATCACAGATGAACCAGGCAGCTAGCCGGAGATGTTATGAACCCAACTCAATCCCTTGGCTTAGCACTCATGCCTGTCTCCACTTTAACATGGCTTTATGGGCTCGTGAGAGGGACCTGAGAGTGCGCCCCTCAGATATGTGTCTTCGACCACTTGCTCGGGTTATCAGGACTTGAATTGACTTTGTCCTGATATGGACCCTCAATCTCTTCTAAAGTATTACTCTGTTATTGCTATTCTCTCCTGAGGTTTGCCTCTCGCTGCACTATATCTGATCAAGCACAACAAAAAGTCCAATTTAACCCAATTTCCCTTATTCCAGCTTTGATTCTTGCTTTGGCTCCTATTGATTTCATACAACTTGTTATGTTCTGTTTCTTCTCTGTCTTGTTTTTGGATAAATCCATGTTGTTTACAGTGTGCGATGACCCGCGGGGCGCCAAGATTATTCTTAACCCTCTTTCGCCTTGCCGCGGTTTTGTGGTGTATCGATAGGTAGCCATGTTTGCTTATAATTAAGTCCCTACCACACCACAGATGGGACTCAGTTCCGACCACTTGGTCCAATTAAATCAAGCCTCACTTCTCCAGCACTACCTGCTTTGTTACATATATAAATGCATTAGTCTGATAAAGAAGGTTAACGCAGCGAGGCGTTTACACCGGTGGAGACATGATGCTTTTATCCTCATGATGCAAAGCAAGTCTGAATTACTGCAGAGTATCACATCTTCACATGAAGCACCTTGTTGCCCAAAGGGAAACGTTCCACGCTGATTAAAGATTAAAGATGAAAAAAGGAAGAAAAAAAAAAAAACATCTCCAATTATTTCCCTAGAAATAAAATAAAAATGGTAAAGGCCACCGGGGAGTTGGGTCTAATTATTTCATTTATCTCTAAAAGGCCTCATGAGGATGTTTCCTCCCTTTATTTTTTATCTTTCCTCTCTTCTTTTTTTTTTACACCTTTAGCAGTCTTCCCCTTATTGCATTATATTGCACCCCCCCCCCCCCCCCCCCCCCCCCCCCCCCCTCCAGTTCATGTTTGCAGTAGATTTTGCGGGTAATAATAGATGTGCTTGCATTCACTGGACAAGGAGACAGTGACAGTATTTAGTAAAGGTGTAACTCAACTAGTCCACAGTCCTCTGTTGCTCATTAGTTCTCTAGATCATTAGCAGTAAAGGGAACCACTAACCCTATAATTTGCATTTATTAAAAAATTGCATGCTAGTACTTCTCATTGTTGGTTGGTTGCACACAGTTATTTAGATCCTTGTATTGTCTGACTCAATGTTTTCCTCCGTTAGCACTGGACTGATACAGATACAGGCTGTTGGATCAACAGAGCCTTAACTATGACCAGGACTGGTGCTGCACAGCTCAGGGCATGTGTGTGCAAGGAGCACCCACAACAAGGTTTCACTGGTAAGGTGACAGAGGCAGCTAGGCCTGTAAACAACGATGACAGTAATCATATGTGTTTGTGGTGCTGTGCTTCATCACCTGTCCAGTACCAAGCCTTGTTAAAGGACAAATGACTCTTAATAAAGCATATTCTCTCTCCTCATCTCTCCCACTCTCCCCTCTGTCCCTCCTGTCACCGTCCCTTTGCTCCCCACAGCCCTGCCCCCACCTGAGGAGGCCAGGTTGCCAGGCCGTGGGGTGGCGGGATTGGCCGACTCCATGCTGAGATTGATTACCCCTCTAATCTTAGGACTGCCAGTGTGTCTCCAGGGCGAAAACTCCGGCATGAATCCCCCCCCCCTCTGCCCAGCTCCCACCCTTCTTCTGTCTCTGTGCCTCCTCTCTCCCTCTTCCTCCATCCCCTTCATCCCTCTGTCCCTGTGCTGCCAGAGGCACTGAGGGACGACACTAAGTCACAGCTCCAGACAGGGCCACTCGCTTGCAGAGCCTGCCTTGCTCGCCATATGTCACGGAAAATGGGGCTCCCGTGGACTCTGCCATGGACTCACAGGAAAGAAATGACATGGGGAGGTGGACAGGGGATGAGGGTTAGAGTCGGCCCGAGTTGTCCAATAGAGCAGTGCAGGAAAAGCCGTCTGGCTTAGATTCAAAGATCTTTAGAAAAACAACCTGCTCTTGTGGGATGTAAGAAAAAGCAAAATGTATATATATATTTATACATAGACCCATTGCTTTCCTTGATATGTTCTGTCTCTTTGTCGTGCACTGTGTTCACACATGTTTCGTTGAGGGGGCGCAGGTGATGACATGACACCCTTCGGGGTGTGCATTATCCTGGCATCAAGGACACAAGATGCATGACAACTTGTAAAGGTGACAATTGGGCTCGGCGATGGTACGACCTGTCATCCAGATGCTGGTGGAATGAGCTATCTTGGTGGCACTGCGGCTCTCACTAGGTTTCGACAGACTTCCACCACGGCTGGGTGGTGACATCGCCTCCCAGTATATGTCACCTCCCTTGTAAAGCCTTATTTGTCGAGGACGAGAGTGCGAACAGAGTGGAAAGCCACTGACAGAACAATTAACGCCACCGACATTCTGCACTTTAAAAGTAGCAGGGCAAAGTGGAGACGATGAGAAATTTACAATTAAATGTGTTGTTTAGTTAAACATAACATATAAAGTCCTGTTTGAAGAATGTCAGTGCCTTATTTGGTTTGTGCTCATTTAAAGCTATAGCTGCTTTTTTAAGTTTAGCTGTAGTAGAGGTACGTGGTGGGGGCTGGGTGATAGTATGGTTAGGATGCTGAGACTGTGTTGTGGTTTGATGTGGTGTTTGCATGTGTTTGCCTCCAGGGGTCAACGTGTACAACCTTGCAGGGACCTGCGGTTACATTTAATAGATTTTGGGCAATTAAAATGCAACTGGAAGTATCACCAACCCTAGATTTATGTTCAATTTCAAAATTCCAAACCAAATATGGTGAAAAGAATGCTGATAATATCGGAATAACATATTGTTTAAAAGTTCTGTTCACATGTTTTTCACTCAAGGTGAAACTTTACTAATTCCCCTGCATCTCAGCCGTTCCTCTTCACACGCAGGATGAGTAATGTTTAGAAGCCGAGTTCACTTGGTACAGACGCGCGTCCCCAACAGCACATGGAACGGGCCAGACGAGCATCAGAGGAGCCTTTGAAGAGCTCTTTCAGGCCACCATGGATTGCCCACACAGAAGTACTCACAAACACTCACTTGAGAAAGTCTTTGAGGGCACTGTTTTCTAATTCACCTCTGCACCTGTTTATACCTTCTCCCCATTCGTCCTTTTTTCTATGTCTGAGTGAGTCCGAGTCATACGGAAGGAAAAAAAAAAAAAAAAGAGGAAAGAAAAACAGCGTGGGTGAATCTGAGCAGAGAAACATCCTCTGGGTCTTTTTCCTTTTTTAAAGAACTCCTCCAGATCTCATGTTTAATTTATGAAGGAGGGCTCAGGCGTGATACATCCTGGCATGACAGGCCGAGTCCATCTTTGTCAGGGAAACGTGGATCGGACCGGACCAGGGGTGATATGCCAGTCCCCACCGGGGCCCCGGGGTGCCACAGACTGGTCAACAGCTGGGGGCCAAACCAACCCTTTCATTGGAACCAGAGCGTGGTTAATTAAACAAGTTCCCCTCGGTCAGAAAGCAGCTGGAGTTGGTTCACTCCGTGTGCCAGTCGGTGCCAGGCTGGCTGGAAGGCACACTCCGCCACACAAAGGAAGAGGAAATGCGACAGTGTTTTTTTTTTCAACGCAGGAATGTGCAGAACACAAGGAACACATGAGAGGATGTTGCTGCCTCAGATCTCAGGATCGCGAGTCTAAGTAGAGGAGTAGGATGCGCTTACTTTTCGGCTCACCCACATCCTACTGTAAACGTCAATCCACAGCCCACACCCTCGAACCAAACTCCGCAGCTTTATGTGCTAGCACGTGACGGACAAATTGAATTTGTTTTTCGTCTCTCGTGTCGAGTCGACGTGCACACACAGCCGCAGACGCTGCCACAAACAAACTCAAAACCAGGGGAATCTTGTCAAGCTGAGCACCGAGCGAAGATTAGGCATCCTTGTCCGCCCTCACAGCCTGAGACGTCGTGCGGTCAAACCCGGGGCGATTTCGGGGGGGGGGGGGGGGGGGGGGGGGGGAGAACGATGGAGTGGCAAGTTGAGAGTTGACGGAGAGGGTGTGCGAAGGAAACAAACAAGATACATATTCCCGATTGCTAAATCTGTGGTTGGGGTTGCAAACTGGGGGAGGCTGAGAAATAGAGCAAGAGAGGAATACGGGTGTGTGTGTGTGGGGGGGGGGAGTTGGGTACAAAATAGCCAATTTCATAGTACACATGTGGATTAAGTTCCCTCCTTTGAAAATGCTCCGGAATGCCCATGTACCAATTACGCCCCGGTGGTACAGGCGGGAGCTGTGGGGCCATGTTTTTGGATGCTCTTGCGCCTGTGTGTGCTCGGGCTTGCCAGATTGTCTGCGGGCAGCGTTTGTGCCGGCTTTGATTCGGTGCCAGCGAGGCCTCGCAGGCTCCTGGCACGCCGACACCTCCCCATCAATACGCTGGCACTGTGCGGCAGGGGGGGGGGGGGGGTATCAGAAATGACCCAATTAGAGGATGGCAATGTGTTCTGACAGGCACTACCTGCTCGGCTGCGTTTACAACTGCCGTCTCTTTCATTCTTTCTTTCTGTTTCTTTTTTTTTATATTTTGGTGTGCACTCTCTACCTCCACTCTCTCTCTCTCTCTCTCTCGCTCGTTCTGTCTCTCTCCGTCTCCCCCCCCGTGAGTCGTCTACCCCATGTGCAGCTCACAGCGGGTGACACTGGCAGGGATGTGAGTGGGTCGTCCTGCCTTGACACCCGCTCTTTGTGCGCCTCCTTCAGCTGTTTGCCATAAACACCGCAGCACTTTGCCAGTGTACAGATATGCGAGGGGATTGGTTTTGACTAAGAACACTGTGATTAGAGCGCTCAGCGACAGAAACATTATCCACAGAGTTGGCTTGTCACTGTTCATTGCCTTGACTGACAAGTCTCGGCATCTCCCATTCTCTTCTTTTTTTTCCTGTCTTCTTTTTTCCCAGCGCTGTTCTCCGTCCCGCCTCGTGTTCTTGATCTTTCTGTCTTTCCCACGTGCAGCTTCGAGTTCAGCTGGAGTGTCTGTCAGCGGGTTCCAGCAGGAGTCTGGAGATCCTGAACAAGTCTAATGTGGAGACTTACAAATATCTGAAGTCATTAGGATTTCTTTAATTAGAATTTACAAGTTACATTTACATATCAGGACATTTAACTAATTCTCCCTGATTTGTTTTTTACTTTTTTACTAGGGGGCTAACCTGACTCGATGTACACAGTGTACATTGTACTTAAATTCATTTTGATCCCATTTGTTGCTGTTGTCTAATTAAAACGAATTAACACTAATTAAGACTAACCTCGTGATCTTATATTATAATTACCAGGACTGCCCCCAGCTCACAGCGAGGCATCATTTCTATGGCTCTCACTGCCGTAGTAATTATGACGGAGGCAAAGGAGGATGACGGGTAACGTAGAATAAACCGTCTCCAGACTTAAACCCTGTGGAGGAACTGGAAACAGTGGGAAAGCAAAGGAACCTGCAACTTCCAAAACTTTTGAACATGTTCTCAGTATGTCTGTGTTCAGTGTATTGACACCATGATGATGCAGCAGGCACGCAATGATATAAACGTTTCCTTGAACTTACTCTAAACAGATATTTATTTTAGAATTTGTTAAATCGTAAAGAACTAAAGAGATTCAGCTAGATTCTCTTCAGAAAGTGGAATCACACAAATCTGACTATTTTGCTCATTGTTGATGAACTCGTGCATCTTTTTTTATCTGACTACAGCAGTGAGGAAATACTCAAAATGGATATGAGCCTTAAATTCCCAATATTTTACCAAATTCATATCATTTACAGGTTTTACCGGGTAATCGTTTTTCACTCTAATCTTCAAAGCGGGGGCCAAATTGCTTTTCATGTCATTCATATTAGTTCCATTTCCATTCCATCCCTTCCTATTATTTTCAGTGAGATCCCCGAATTACTTTTAGTTCATTCTCCTCAGATTAAATGCCTCACTTGCTCCATCTGAGAGCCGACTGTGAAGGTTTGGCATCTGATCCCCTCTGGCATCGCACTGGTCGTGAGCCGAGCCCTCACAGGTCTCGACTGGCATGTTAGAGCAAGCTGCCAGCCAGGATGGACATTTGGCGCCTTGTCCACTACCCAGCTGGTGAGGTTCTGTGCCATTCCCAGCGCCATCAGGCTCATCTGTCAAAACTCTTACTGCTCCTCTTCCTCCTCCTTCTATGTGCGTTTAACGATGGTGTCAATCCGCTGCTTTGAGTGAAAGTAAATCACCCTTAGAAAACCTTGATTTAAGGGTCCGGGGATCATCTGTGGTCTGCAGCAAAACAAAATCAAGTGAGGAGTCATTGTAAAAGTGTCTTCATGGCACACACACACACACACACACACACACACACACACACACACACACACACACACACAAGGAGGTGTCAAAGAATCTACATCTTAAAATACAATTACTCTCACTGACGTCCCACAGAAGGATATACATCACTGTGTATATCGAGCCCCGGTCACTGTGGATCCACGCTGCAAAATACCTATACCATACATCTTCTCCACTTATTTCTTGACCTTCCCCAGTTTCTCTCTGAGCTATTAACCTTTTTGTGTAATATACTTGCTCGTGTACTGTGTCGCTGGGTGCTTGTACGGCTGCTTCCCCGGCTGATTGATCGGATGTGCAGGTTAAATGATCAAAAAAGCTTTTTACGATTATAGGACAACTCCCGACTCTTACCGCAGCTGCTAAGCTGTTTGTTTGCCGGGAGAAGCGGACACTTCATCACGCTACCGTAAATGATTTCCCTGCTCCCTCACCCCGAGCTCTCTTTTTTCCTCATTTCATTTTATGGAGGGGATACTTTTGCCGGAGACCTCCCATTTTCTTGTGCGGGTGAAGCAGGGGAGGCTAAAACGGATGTAGTTGTGTTTCAGGACAATTTGTACGACTTGCCACATCCTAACGCGGCGCAACAGCTGAGTGCTTTCAGAGAAAGACTGATTTGACTTCGGCCATTATCTTTTGATAGATAAGCGGACTGCAGGTGCTTTCCTCTGCCCCCGGGGGTGTGGTTTTAAAGACGGAGGACATGTTTTTACCCACTGACGTTGATGCAATACAACCCGGAAGCAAGGGGTGCTAATGTCTGTGTGGAGTCCACTCAATCCTGGAGCCTAGTGTCCTCTCGCTGCCCCGGCCAGAGCCTGCGGTGTCCTATAACCACGGCGTGTGCCCACCAACCATGTGTCATTAAGGCCCGTGTTCAGACAGGGCTAGGGGTCATTGTGGTGTCGGGCGATGTATAGTCTAAGGATTGACTCACAAATTAGAGGCAGTCCATCAAAACAGGTTTTTCTTGGGGGAAACAAAGTAGAGACAGAAATTAGACTGAAGGGGCCGGATTCTAGTGTGGGATTTCAAGCAGAAGGTACGTTTAGCTGCATTTCTACTCATTTAGCTGTGAAATGTGTTGATTATTCTATAATATCCTTTAAATACAGGCAAAAATGTTTTGGCAAAATTATTATATAACTCTTGATTGCAAGCAAAAGTGATTAAAAGTGGAATTTGTCTTGCATAAACAGACAGTTTTCCCGTAGGTACGTTTTGAATGACAAGAGTTCACAAATGTTGGGGGGGGGGGGGGGGGGGGGGGGGGGATAACACTTTACAATTAATTAAAGTAAATGCTTTCGGCGTAGTTTATAGAACATTTAAAAGCTTGAAACTTGACCATTAACCTCAAATGGATGTGAAACACCACCAGTGTTCCCCTTTCCCTTTTCTAAATACAATGTGCCACAAAAAGCACTGAGAAATGAAATGATGAGTTTTAAATGTCTATTTTTTCCGGCAAACTCAATTAGCAACACGTGTTTTTTTTGTTTTTTTTTTATCTTCCCCGTTCGCAAAGAGCCCTACATTAGCACCAAGCCTGGTTATTATTTCCTGCCGGGACATCTTTACAAATCATTTCTCTTTGCCGTTCCACCGCTGGCTCTCGTGTGCCACTATGTTCCAAAGTGGGCTCCAATTATGAAAGCATTAAAAATGCTGCTGAAGGATTTAGGTACATTACACCACTCAATGACATTCTACTGGCCATTATGTTATTAGCAGAGTGCTATGTGTAAAAAGGGCCTTTAATTGAGAAAGTGTTGTGGAAAATACATTTAAAACAGCCACTGTTCCCCCCCCTCCACCTCCTCCCCTGGCAGCTGCGTTCACTGGGAACAAGCTTCTCAGGTCGTTTTGTCACTACAGGTTTTTATAAGGTGGGACCTACACAAAGTACGCGACAACCCACAAACACACACTCAGATGAATCAGTACTTATGTCTTTAGCATGATGGAAAATGTCAAAGGCTCTAAATGGAGAATCACAATCCAAGGTGACATCTTCAGGTGGCTTTGTTTGTCCTATTCATAAAGCAAAGGTTTAACAAAATATTTAATTTTTTAATTATTTCTGTTAAGCACTTTGTAACTTTTACTCTGTTCTTTCACAAATAAATATTTGTTGGTAAATTTTGTTTCAGAAGACAATTACATTTAGAAAAGTCCATATGGGAGAAGGCATTTCAATTAATTTCTGGCATTTTTGTTAAAATTAATGAGTTGATGAGTTACAAAACTATTGCACATTTCTCAATAAATTGATTAATGAACTATACATTAAAAAATCTGCTTTATTGTTATTTCACAGCCTTGTAATTTAGAATTTAGTAAGTTGGTTGATCTGTTGCCGACATCTAACCATTTTTTTTCAGCCTATACACGAGAGCATGTAATGAATTATGTCGTTCTAACATTAAACTCTCAATGATTTGAAAAAATGCGTCTTTAATTGAAATGGAACGAGCCGCTTGTGTCCCTGCAGACTCACACGTTCTTCCGCGATTCTTTTTCTCTTTCTTTTCCTTTTTTTTCTAAGTCCATCTTCCTCTAATGTGGCGGAGTAACAGATGGAGTTTGGGTTTTCTGTCCTGTGCTGCATCCACACACCCTATGTGTCATCTGTCATTACATTCAGGTCATTGTTCGGAGCTCAGTGGCGGCGTGACTGAGTTGGCCATGGCTTGACAACTGTCTCCGTTTCACACAGACAGGCAGAGGATGTGTACACACACACTCACACACACACACACACACACACACACTCACAGGGCACAATCCGTGTGCCATTGTGTTGGCCTAGTTCAGTTTTTCCCAGATTCAGGACTCAGATATTGTCCAGACATATTGAATAAGAATAGATCACAGTGAACCAAAGTGTGGAAACCGTTATCCTGCGAGGAACCGGTTGTTTGTTTCCCTCTGTCATGTGTGTTTTTCTGCATGACGCCCATGATGTTTACTGCGCTACCTTAAAACCCTGCAAACAAGAATTTCCATCAGGACAGCAGATGGTGTATAGCATTGTGTTGTGTTGCATTATAACCCGATGTTATTGTCTACTCCAGTATTTGTCTTTGCACTTACCAGAGACAAAACCCCAACGTCAGTACGTGACTTATAACCCACAAGGAGACAGAAGGAGCAGTGTGTTATTATTATTGTTACATATCGGGGATCTGGTTCTGTCTCGTTTTAATTTCAACTTTCATTCCAATGTGGGAATAAAGTAAAATTTTTCCGAACTGTAATGATGTTAAAATTCAAACTTACAGTGCAAGAGACAGTTTAGGGTAGTTTGCCATGTGGTCCAGCAGAGGGTATACTCTCAAAATCCACTGTCAGCTTGATGTGTCGCTGCCTCTCTGAAGCGTCACTAAATCAAGCTAATAAACAGAAAGGGATGGGGACACTGGGGACACTGGGGACACTGGGGACCAGACCGTGTTGATGGGATGATCCCAACACTGAAGCATTATGTGGGTTGGATATTCCGTGATACCACCAACAATGTTGTCTTCTGATTTTGCAAAAAGTGGCTGTGTTACGTTACAAGTGTAATTTTGACATTGTATCCAAAGTCAAAATTTCTGCTCGTCCACTAATAACTATTAAAAACACCTCTGAGTATGAACAGTGTCCCTCCTCATTTTTTGTTGGGGTCCAACTTTTCTATCTTTCTATATTGAGTATTGCACATGGTTAAATGGGATTTAACAGCATATGTAGAATAAATCTGTAAAAAGTATAAAATGTTATCCCCATCCAATATTTTGATTATTTTAATGTTGCCCCCATGAACCTTTTTAATTCATGTTTGTATATTCAGGTTTGGACATGCAAACACATACTTTTTTAAGTCTGAACCTTAATTTTTCTGCTTTGCAAATTTCCAAAATTTGAAAAAAGCATGTAGCCTAACAAGTAAAATCCTCTCAAATTAAGCACACTCTGAAATGACAATTCAAACATGCACTCTTTAGCACTATCTTGAATTACCAATCACAAGAAACTCAAACTGTCACTCCAATTTAGCTGCTCTCACCACAGATACTATCATTTCTCAAGCAGATTTTTAGCACGTTACTAGACTCCTTCTCTACAGCTCCGTTCATATCCCTCCATGGATCCACCCAATCCCACCACCCGTTGATGGGACAGGTTTTTATTAATGCCTTCAGAGTTTTGACTTTTCAGATGTATCTCTCTGGCCTTGCTCGAGACCTGCAGGGGTCAGGGCCGCCGTATAGGCTGTTCATTATATATGTATGCATAAATCTGTATGTGCTGATAGCGTGAGTGTGTGGGGTCATGCGAGAGAGAGAGACATGGATGCAGGCGTGTAATATTGGGTGTTACACAGGAGAAGAAGATCATGCATGTGCAGTACAGCTTCTGACAGTAAGAAGTATTTACCAGAACTAAGAAGAAAACTCCCGTGTTGCTGCTTTAAAGCATATTCCCATACTGATGAGCATGCTCCCGCTGGCTGTTTTACATTTAGGTGAATAAAATAAATCCGTTGAAATTTATTAATGATAACTATTGATTAGCATTATTGACCGAAGCTCAGGAGCCTGTATCCAATAAAATCTGTTAACCTTGTGCCTGCGAGGAAGTACGCCGTCAAACCTGCAGAGGAAGCACGGGGAGAACATATTTGAATTTATGTTTTTTACATGTGTTCAGTAAATTGGTTGTTTTCCCCTTTTTCATTTGATTCTAGCATCGGTGCATCTCCCTGGATCAGTGCAAGTTGCCACAACCGGGTTAAAGTAAACCACTGCTAACATGAAACTTGTTTAGACTCTGAGCCGCTGCCTTTCCCTTTATTATCATTCTAAGTATTTCTGGTTCTTTGCGCCTCTCGCCAGCGGTAATTGACAAAAAAAAACAACGACTGCTCCCTGGTAATTTTTCACACCTTCCCACACTCGGGCTCGCACCAGTGGCTACGACCACATCTCCTTTGTGTGTCTGTGTGTGCGCGCGGAGCTCAGCCTTTCACTGCTGGTTCGGGGGCTAACACCTCTTTCAGGTTAAGTCTTTTTTTTTCCACCTCAGTAAAAGGGGAGCGAATAGCAGCATTTTGTGTTCCCTCCTCCCTCGTTCCTTGCCTTGCCTCTCCCCACTCATCTGTCAATGAAAGACACAGTTTTGCCACAAGGCATTGTGTGTTTAGCGGTGGTGCCAGCAACTGCCATTTGGGTGCAGGGAGGCAAGGGGGATCCACCCCCTTTGAACTGCTGCCAAGCCAGCCAGCTTGCACCTTCTTTAATAACTTCCCCTGAAGGCACTTCCTTCTTTTTCTCTCGCTCTCCCTCCCCTGTCTCCCCCTCTCTTCTTTTTTCCCCTTTCTCTCATTCACTCCCACCCTCCTGCTCCTCTATTTTTCTTTAAATGACTGCAGTTTTCACGGGTAAAGCTGTGATGCTGATAAGAAAGGTAAGGCAGCTTTTAACTGACAGCCTGAAATCAGGTCTGTGTGGAAAAAAAAAAAAAAACACACGCAAATGAGTGGAGGGTTAAGAGCATGTGCGCCCGTTCAGTCAGAGGCTTACAGGGCGTGCTTTCTATACATTATTGTTTATCCTGTAAATCCTATTAAAATTGGCATAACATGGCAATCTGTTCTTTAGGTAATTTATACAAATCTTGAAAAACAAGTCCATTGAATTGCACAGCTGCGTAGTTGACTTATTTACTCTTTGAATTATCTAATTTAACCTTTTCATATTTTATTTTTTTTAAAGGAAGTTGTTCAGTCATCTTTTCATCATTTGAGAAATACAGAAAAAGTCTTTTATGTGAGCCACAGATCTGGAGAAACTCATCCCGGCTTTTTATTTCCTGCCGCCACGACTCCTGTAGGTTTCTATATATCTGTCTGAGTCAGAAATCAATCCACTGCCTCCAGTTCTGCAGCCCCGCTCCCAAAAGTTCATACCAGACCGGTTCTAGCTTTCCTGCATCGGCTGCCCATTTATTTCAGGATTGATCTCAAAATTCTTTAAATTACTATCAAGTTCAGACAAGGGGCGGGGCCCATGTTCATATATTTGTATCCTCCTGTGAGTCAGGGCGCTGTCTGAGATCCACTGGTTGTGTGTTCTTGTTATTTCCAAGGTCTGTGTTGAAAACCATAGGAGACGAGGCCCCTTGCTGTCCGGGCCCCGAGACTCAGGAACCAAACAAACAAACAGAACAACGTCAGATGGAGTCAGAGGAGATCAGACTTGTAGAGTCAGTTCCTTCTTTTATTGAACTTCTTTGCAAAAAACTGAAAGAAATATACAACAAATGATTATTATTCCATAAAATGCTTATTAGAATTAAAGTTACACAGAGGTTTATTAGGATTTTCCATCTTTTACTTCCTAAACATTTACTCCTAGGCCCTAACCTTGTTGTTACGCAGTATATGTATATTTTCTTTACCTGACTTTACCAATTGAAACGCACTAAATTATTTATTTATCGGTTTTTAATTATTTATGAACAATACAGTGTAGTCAAGAGTAGTTCTACAGTATTACTTCTTACATTAATGGTCTTGATGACTAAACAACTGGATTTGTTTACTTGTCAGGGAGAACAGCTTTTCTGAGTCCTGTCACATAAGTAAGTAAAGTACATGTAGACAGTTACCAGGTGAGGAGGATTTTTATTCTACATTGATGTATTTTCTTCAGAACATTTTGGAATGACTGATCTTGTGACTGTTCTGCAGAATGTGACCTTTTAAGGTCAGATTAAGGTCTGTCGCTGCTTCTCTCGGTAAAATGTTCATTCAAAGCTTTTTCAAATCGCTGCATTTATGTTTTCACAGGGACATTTAGTGAACTCTACCACGGGGACAAAATTCAACCGACAGACGCCGAGCGAAACACCAAACAGGTTTTTTTTCTGCGCTGCCTGTCTGTGATTCTTTCCCCCCCTCTCGCTGCCTCTGTGGGCCTCTCAGGACACTGTTAACTCAGACCATAAAGGCACTGTGTGAACTCCCAATCTGTCAGTTCCACTGTACAGCACCATGGCCCCAGGACAGACAAGCTAAAGTGGAGAGGTAGAGGGGGAAAGAGGCAGACAGACCTGGCTAAAAGCGCAGGAGGCAATAGGTGTCATATTAAGGGTGTGTAATACACTATGTCACCTCAATGGCGTATGGCCCATTAAGGCTATAACCTCATACACTGTGGCGTTTATTTTGTCACTAGGGATTATTCGGAACAAACGGGCATGCTCGGGGAGTGTGAGGCTGTTTGTGTACGTGTGTGATCTGTTTGTGAGCGTTTTTCAATTTATTGTTTGTCCATTGTGTCTGTGTGTCTGTGTGTGTGTGTCTGTATGTGTGTTGTCTGATGTATAATAGCTTCACAATTTTTTCCTCTCTTTGAATTTGTGGCTTACGCTTTTTTTTGTGTCTGTAGTGTGTGTGTGTGTGTGTGTGTGTGTGTGTGTGTGTGTGTGTGTGCATGTAGTGCATACGACATGTCAGTGGCGATGTATTAAAGGATGGTAGGTTGGGGCGGGGCTGAAAATGAGAATGTAAATACAGGCGTGAGCTCACCCAGCACCCCCCCCCCCCCCCCCCCCCCCTCTCCCACCATCACTTCCTTGTAGTCGTCCTCCTCCTCCCTCTCCCGTGTGAGGGTGAGCCAGCTAGGGGGTGACCTTGCCCAGTGTAATTAAAGTGAAACACCTTGACTTGTCACCATCGCCTGAGACAGCTTAAATCTCCCTAATGTAAATGGAGGCTGCCGCTGACATGCTGCTAGGCATGGCCGCGGAGAAGATACAAGCACTGGTGATCCATCTCTGTACCGGTGCACACGCTTGCACTTACACACACACACACACACATCACACACTCCCTCTCTGTCTCCATCTTTTGCTTTTTCTCACTCTCTCTCTCTCTCTCTCTCTTACTGACACACAAGTGTACACAAACACACACTCAAACATACACACACACAAATGTACACAATCTTTCTTTCCTCCTTTTCTGTCTTTCGTAAACACCCTCTTTCCTCTCTCTCCCCCCACACACCCACCCTTGGCACTCCGCAACCCCCACCCCATCGGGCTGTCCGCCGCCTTTATTTATTTTACATTCCCAGGCAGCTCACTACTTACTGTTACAGCGGAGGCAGCGGTGCCTGGTGGGATGGCTCCAGTGTTGTGGTGGAAGGAGGCACAAACAGGCAGAGATTCAGAGTCAAATAATCAGTCATATTAACAAAAAATCAATAGGAAGAATACTTTTCAGCATTATTAATTATTAGAGAAACAGTAAATAGTGTATTTAGAAGTACGGTGGACCCAGAAGACTCAAAACAGACAAACCCATGGCTCCTATCTGCTCTCAGTGGGCAGGGATGGTGGCAGTTAGCAGTGAGAAATTCTGTTGACTTTGCCCTTCAATTAAATCTCTGTATCACAAAAAGTCTCGTTGACCCTCCAGTCCTGTCCTCCATTAGAAGTCATGGCAACACATCCCCGAAAGACGGCCCCCTGAACTCCAGGCTCATTTGCAGTTTGGGGACCCGGGGACCGCCTGAAACAACAACATAAGCACGACCAGGGGCCCCTGCCAAAAAAATCGCCCTGGTCTGAATGCCACAATGGCATGTGAAAGAATGCTACGTGCCGACCGTGCCAGCTTTACCAGTTGGCGGCGCCCTGTGCCAGGCCCCCCCCCACCTCCCGTCCCGTGCCCTGCCAGGGCAGCGGGCACTGTGACAGGGGCCAGATGCCCGTCATGTGTCTGCACCGGGCAGCGTGCCCTCTTGCCCTGATCCCTGGGGCCGCGCTGGGACTGTCCTGTACTCTTCCCAGGAAGATGCCAGGGATTGCGGGTGGTGCCAGGCAGAGGATGTGTCCCCGAGTGCACATAAACACACACACACTGGGCTGGTGTTTGAGGAGGCCCGGTGTTTGCAGTGCAGTGCCAACTCAACAGGGAATTATCCTGGCTTGTTTCTGTTTCTCTTGCCCTCCAGTAATCCTCCTGCTGTTGGCATCTTCTCTCCTTAGATTTAATCAGCACCTGTAGACTAGCACTGAATAAGGGTTTAGTTTTAACTGTGTGATTGCTTTGCATACATTTTTTATCAAACAGATATAAAACAGGGAAGACGTATTTAAACATGACCTATAAGCAGATGCATTCTCGTGGACATGAGATCAGTTAAACTGAGTTCATCTGCCAAAGTAAATATACATTTCTCCCTCTTAGATGGACTTGACGGTTCAGACTGAAAACAAAGACTGGTACACGTCTGCATGCTGTGGCAGTACAGGTTGAGACGGTGAGGCAGCTGAGAGAGACAACAAACAAGCATGCTGCTATTGTGATGGACAGCCTCCACTGTGAGGTTCAGTATGTCAATGTGTTCAGTGTGTGATGTAGCAACTGCTCCAGCCGTGGGGGTCTGTTGGAGGAAAAAAAAATGAAGAAAGCAAGAAGGAGAGAGTGCGTGGGAGAGAGAACAAGAGAAAGAGAGAATGAGCAATGAGCTCAGGTGGGTCCGACATCTGCATTCACTTCCTGTCTTTTTCCGAAGGGAGGGAGGGAGGAGGAGGAGGAGGAGGGGGGGGAGGAGGAGAGGGAGGAGAAAAGGAGGGGCGGAGGAGAAGAGGGGCTTGACGAAAACAAGAGCGAGATGAAGGCCTTTCTGGAGGCTACAAAGGAGCTGTACACTGGGAGAGGGTCGGGGAGCCCTCAATGGGCCTGAAGAACACACAGACAAAACTTGGGAAGGAAGAAGGCATGCCTTACAGTGGCACCGGGCCCCTGGTTGGTTCAAAGAGCCAGTAAGAAATACAGAGAGAGGAACAGAGCGGAAGATAGAATGGAAACGGTGGACCTACTGGGAAGTATAGTAGTCGTGCGGTTGGGGGTGGGGGGGGGTAACTGGTATATATATTAGGCGAAAGGCCAACGAGGTTTTTCTCAGCTATTCATTTGAAAACAAACTGCACAGTCAAACTGCATCTGGGTGTGTGGAGTGGATTCTGTCTTGGTTCTCACAACGAATGAAAAGGCCCACCAGTGCTCCCTGTGTGGCCCAATGCTAAAAGTCACAGCAATGAGGTGGGGAGGTGGGAGTGAAAGGGGGGAAATAAAGAGAGAGATGGGGGGGGGGGCAGAAACAAATGGAGCAAGTTTGTGGGAAAGGAAGTGAACACTACAGATGATGTCATTTGAAATAATCCTGTTTATTAGGTTAAATTGCTGCCATAATAACATGAGTAAACTTAATTTCAGGATTAGGATTAGAGGTTTTATTGTTTAAACCGGATACTATTAAAACAGCCAACAACTATGTTATATAATTCATTCAACTTACTAACTCGATTGCCTTCTCAAGTTATGTTAACTAGTGATTTTCAGACATAGCTTAGGTTATCTAATTAAGTAGCTCTAATATTTAAAATTTGTATCCCTTATTTAAACTAATAAAGGCAAGTTTACCGGTTTCCCTAAACACCACCATGAATAAATTTACAACTCATCTGTTGAAAAACATTTATTTGAACAATCGCCTCGGCTTACCGCCTTCATCTCCTTTGCATGAATCTACATTATTTCTATGGAAATTTCGTGATCACAATTTCTTTTAGAGAATTGTTTTTTTTTCTATCGTTTTCTAACATTTAATTTGGATTCACTATCTCTCTCATGTGATATATAGATATATATATATATATATCAGAGTAAGTGAGAGTTAAAGATTTGCTTGTGCCACGGCAGTTAGCTCAGGCGTTTTCCTGTGGACACACGGCACACAAAGAGAGAGACCGAGTGACAGTGAGCTGTTTGTATGTCCTTGGGATGCCAGTGTCATTGTCAAGGCTTATCACAATCTAGGTGCAAAGAATGAGCAGCGGGGGGGGGGGGGGGGGGGAGAAAAGGGGGGTGTGGGACCAAAAGGGGGACAAAAAAATGCATATGGCTTTAATAAAACTTTATCAGGAGTTCCCTTAGCTCTGTTCCCCCCCTCCACCGATCCCCCCCCCCTCCCCCCTCTGCCTCCTCCGCTATACCCTGTGACACCGCGGCTCTAATATTTAAAGAGCTCGGGGTACACGGCTGCGGGAATCGCGTTTAACTTCACCAATTTCTTATTGCCTGTCAGTCTCTCTAATTTGATCTGGCGTTGGACAGTTACCGTTTTGGACAGCGGAGTCACGGCACATATTGGCAGGAAGACTGGCAGCTAATAAAAGCCGGCTTGGTATTTACTTCCCTTTTCCCTTTTTACTTCTAATATCTCAATATTGTTATTATGAATATATATGCATTTAAGCCTCACCTATCTCACTCCGGTGGCCTCTCGGTTAATAATGTGTTATTGATTTCCATACCGGACCGGCTATATATCTGTTTTAATTTCAAGGCCTTATCGCTCCCTCTGTGATTCATGTGAACCCCTCCTTTATTTCTTCTTTCTTTTTTCTCCTACAGGCATTATTAAGTCTGTGTAGGAGTATAGGTAACATGCTTTTTTACAGTCTGACTGGTTACTTTATATGAGGGAGGGATACTCATTACTGGCCCCACGTCTTCCCAGAGTCGGGCTTCATCTTTTCGTTGACAGATTCAATCAAGGGCAGTTTGGGGTCAGCTTGGTGTGCCCAGATATGGATGCTGACAAATTAGAATAGCAGAAAATAGGAGAGAATACTTTTAGAGAGAGATATATTTCACAAAGATTGGCCTGGTTGCTGCTGCTGACCTTGTAAATTGATAAAAGTCATTAATGGTTCATTCAGATTCTGCACCTTGATTTGCTTCCTGGAGTCATCCATACAGAGGACAACAGAGATGATCTCCCTCACATACTGAGAACCCTGGACAGGAATAGTGAGACCACTGAGGGCACAGCCTCACCCTCCGTTCCCCTCGGCCCACCTCCTGCCACCTGGATGATAAAGGGGTGGAGATGGAAGAGGGGAGGAAAGGAGCAGCAGAAGGAGCAAGACGAGGACGGCTCGGTGAGAAGGAGGAATAAGCAGCGCATCTATATATGCGAAATATATGCGCCATCAGCAGAAAAGGGTCTGAGTCAGCCGTTTGCCGGGCTTTGCCGCATGCTAAAACACATAGAGGCAAAGCCCATTAAAAATGAATGCCACACGATAATCACATTCACACTTAAAATTTAATGTTGGTATGCGGCGGCTGACAAAGAGAAGGGTTCATAGGACGCTGTGATTATGAGCGTGTCTTCTGTACTTCCTGCGTCGAGGTGAGGCCTTCGTGTGACCTATGACCCTGTCGGAGTCAAGGGCAGCTCTTGTAGTCTAATTGTTGCAATCGGTTTAAAGGACGACATAAACCATATGACATCTTCATAAGGGAGAGACGCTGTGTTATTCATCTTTATCAAAAGTGTAGTGGATGTTCACCCACGTTAAATCAAACCCTTTTTTTCACCTATGTCTTGGGCATTAATCTGAATTCAGGGTTTAAGGATGGAGAACATTTTATTATGTTCAACTTCTGAAACTCTTTGGAGGAAATTTATGATTTTGAGCTACACAAATGAAAATGACAAAAAATGTTGCTTAAGAAGGTTTGAGAGTATTAGTCCATAAAAAAAAAAAAGTATATTCCCTGATTCTTAATGATAATGACGGTAAATGACACAATATTTATTTTATTGACCATTATAGAATTGCATTTATCACCGGTTGTAGAAAAGTGCGGTTCAGGGCTTTGATACGAGAATACAAAATATGTGCTGGACCTCTACTATACTCTTCCCTGAAGTCCTCTTCACTTTCTGCTCCACACTTTTCATCATCACTTCTACCTGAAAAATCTTCAACCTGTGACAGTAAAACAAGGAAGGTGGAAAATGGGACAACATGTATAACTCTTTCACCCACTCGCTTGCTTGCAGCCCATGGTGAGAGTGCATGGGGTCTTGGGGGCCCTCATATGGGGAGGCCGCCGAGACAATGGCGGGTGGGTGGTGGCGGGAAGGGCCGAGAGGAGGAGGGGGAGACTCCACTTCAATTCCAGCTCAAGTGGGCTGAAGATGGCTGAGAAGTGCAGTGCCTTTCAAAGAAGGCAAATTAATGTTCTTCTTTCCCAAACATAATATTTTCAGAAAGTTGCACAATGGGAGCCTCTCACCAGTGTTTCCTCGTGCCTCTGTGTGCATTTACAGTATGTGTGTGTGTGCATGTTTGTGTTAATGTGTGGCCATGATGGCCCCACTTAACCTACCATCCTTGGTCCATAAGAGAGCAGGACCCTCCTCCTGGTTCTCCTTCAGGGTCAGGCTGCAAAGACACTCTCCCATTCAATTCTACCTTCTTATTCAAACAGGGGATATCTCTTTTAACCTTTTCGCCTGCTTCTCCATCCTCCCATCAATTACACAAACCCTGGGCATCTTGTTTTGACAATGGCGGGGTCCTTGGAATGAGAGGAATAGACAACACACTGAATGACTGGAGAGGGACGATCTAGGCTAGCAAGGAGATGACTGGTTGACTGCAGCAAGTACTATTTATCTCCTCAGAATAGTTTTTTCCGCTGTTGGTCTTTTTCTCCTTGTGAAATGTTTAGATAAAATATTTGGATATCGCAAGAGCGGGCGGCTCCTTGAAAAAAGAAAAGACAAAATACTTTTTTGCATTTAATTGGATTTAGTTTGATACCGGATCATCTTTTTATCATCCTTAAATACAAATTTATTGAAATCATACATATGTAAAGATGAAAATTATGCAAAAGTCTTCTATTTTGAGACAACTAGACCAGTAAAATGAATAGACAAGTGTCACACACAGACGAAGGCAGCGCTACCTATAAGAGCGAAGTTTTTTTTTCTTTTCTTTATCTAGGTCACAATATGTGGAGCAATTTCAACAGATGGGCTGCAGAGTACTCCCCAGGCGAACAGAAGTTAGTTTCTCTCGTTCTTTCTCTTACTGTTGCCCTTGTGCCCCTCCTCTGCTGTAAAGGATTCCATCATTACAAGTCCGTTGCAGGCAAATGCGGGCGCACGTCACACACGTATACATCCATGCATACACACACACACACGCACACACTCTCTGGACAAACACAACTTATGGCCAAGTAGGTCAGATATAGTTCCCTTTTCTTGCTTGTTGGTAAAATGTTCAACCTGTAGTCAGCAAATCACAAGCAACAGCTTCTTGTACACAAATCATAATTTTGCAGGTATAAGAAAAAGACACAGACAGAAAATTTGGATGTGGTGAGTTCATATTGTTAAAAAATAAATAATTGAAAGAAAAAAATCAAGGGATGAATTTGACTTGTGAAAAGTGATAAAGGAAGAAATTAAGAAGATAGACAGAAAAGATGGATAGACCAGAGTAAGGGAGGAAAGCTAAAATTAAGAGCCAGTATGGAATGGCTATGATATGGATCCTGTTTTGCACAAATACACACACACAAACACACAAACACACACACACACACACACAAACACACACCGGAGATGTTGGTGGGATTTTGTTTCGAGGCCCTTTGATCAAACAGCTGCACAGCACAGACAACATAGAGGCAACTTTGAAAACTCATAATCACAAAAATTGTGCTTTCTCGTGGAACGCAGAAAGAGTGTGTTTGCGTGTCTGTGCATGAGAGATGGCGACACGCGAAGAGACAGTCGGAGGTGGAGTGTGTGTGTGAGTGCGGCGTGTGAGGGGGTCCCATATAATCGGGCGGCTCCACCTGTTTACACTTCTTTGCCCCCAGCATTCTTGAGCGGGCCCCCTTAGAGGGCCCTCGTTCCCGACAGCCAGATAACTGCTCTTGGGGAGTCCTCCGCAGGGACGACAAAAACAGCTGAAGTCCTCGCAGGCCTTCCTGAAAGGGAGAGGGAGGCGTGTGGGGGGGCGAGGGCATGACGAATAGGCAAGACAGAGGAAGAATAATGGCAATAAGACTAAAAGGAGAAAGAAAGCAAACAGAGAGACAACCAAAAAAAGACTGTATCACTCGTGAATCACGTCCAAACAAGCCTTTCTAATGAGGTCTGCTATCAATACAGAGAAGCAACCAAGAGAAAAGCAAAAGAGGGGAGAGCAGTGAGCAGGAGGGGCGGGCGGCAAACGAGGAGAACAATTAACGGAACCGGTGAATGTGTGTGGATGCCGTGTGTGTGTACTGAATCACTTTATCTTTGTTTTTTTCGGCCACTGTACAATGACCTCTGTTTTGGGGCAGGGGAGGAAGACAGTGGCGGGCTGAGGAGGACGGGGATGAAGAGAGGGAGGAGGCGGAGGCAGACGGGGGTGTTTGGGTAGTGGGAAGCTAACAGGCTAGACACCAGGCCTTTGTGTGCAAATTTCCCAGCAGCGCCTTACCAGTTAATTAAGGAGGTCAGTGAAAGAGGGAGAGAGAGCGGGATAGAGAGACAGACAGAGAGAGAGAGAGAGAGAGATGTGGGAGGTGGGGGTCGGCCCTAACGAGCTGTCCGCAGCACATGAATGAGGGGTTTGTCCTAAACTAAGCAGCGAGAGGCCAAACAATGTCAGCGGCAATTAGCAACCAGTGGTGGGCAGCCAAGGGCCTGTTGACTGAGCAAGCAAAAGATTTGAGGGAGAGCAAATAAAAAGGAGCGCGGACATGCAGACGTACACATACAGTTACAGACATCCAGGAACAAATAGGATGGGGCCGGGCAGGAGGAAGGTGGGTGGGTGGGTGGTGGCGGAGGCGGGTCATGTTGCCTTCACCTCTCCGCACAGCGAGGCCTTGACCCTGCTGGCTGAGTGCTTTGGATCTACAACACTGGTAGATGGTAACAAAGGCCATAGGTGTAGCAGTGTGATCTGTATGCTCAAGTTGCACAAGCCGTGGTCGATAGAGGCTCTCAGCACAAAGCAAAAAAAAATGAAATAAAGGCTCCCTTCTCTTTGTATAGATATTTACTTAAACTTCACTTTGTCAGTTTTCTCATTGACATTTTTTTCCTTTTCTCTTTCGGACAAGTCAGCCCAGTCAGCTCTCCAGCAGGTCTGTTTTTGGCTCCGGCCATTCTCTTCCCTTGTCTGGTACCGTTCTTGGCACAATGTGAAGACTCCCAGTCTTTGTTTCATTCTAATCTTGGAGGTGAAGTGGCCCTCTTGTACCCGGGGCTCTAATCGCTGGCAGAGACAGTGTTCTCTAGTGTGGCCGGGGCCCGCGACGAGAAACCCGACATCCCCACAAAGAGAAAGAAAACTGCTGCGTTCGGGCTTTTGTGTGCAAATATAAAAGCACACAAAAGCGGGGAGCCTGAGATAGTGTCAGAGTTACAATGTTTATATGGATTATATTTTTTTTTTGAATATTGGGGTTATTTGTTGGCCACCTGTTGGGAGGGGTGTGGGTGGGTTGGAGGGGGGTGGTAGGGCGGGGGGGGACTCTGTAGCTGTGAGAAAGGGGAGCCTGCCGTTTGTGGGCTGTGAAGAAAGTAGGTTGGGGTGACGTGGAGAAGCGCGAGGGTTCACTGGCTGTCGGGTGAGATGGTCACAGAAGGGCATGAGAAATGTGAGAATTGCACTTAGTAATTGGCAAACTGGTTTCTGAGTGTTCCCTGGGGATTTAAAAATCTTGTACAGTACACGTAGATTCTTATGAAACGACTCTGAGTGGGCAATTCTAAGGTTTTTTCACCATGCATTATGAAGCAGAATAGATATATTATGAATGACGTCTTCATGCATTTACAGAGCTCATTTACACTAATTGCCCCATTCCATCCCGCAGATATCTCTCTGTAGATATTATCGCTCAAAATGTGATGATAAACCAATCTGCAATCCATCCAATCAACACACAAATAAATCCATTCATATTCCCACTTCTGAAATCCAGCCTCCTGCGTACGCGCGAGAGAGATTCATTGGGATAAGTCCCTCCTGTCCTTCAGAGCAATCCATAACGCTGCTCAGCCAGTAATCAGGGCATATAGGGGCTGGGTGATCAGTGACAAAAGCTAGGCAGGGAGACATCAACCTGCTGGAGGGGAGTCAGGTGGAGGGGGGCTGGCAGGAGGAGTGTGGTGGTGGTGGTGGTGGCGGTTGGAGAAGGAGGAGGAGGAGTAATCACAATCCCATCCAGCCCAAGTCTCAAGAAATTGCCATGCAGATTTAAAGCCTATAAAGGTGGATCCTTGGACCGGCTCCTTCTCCCCCGCTGCCACTCCAGCACAGCACAGACCTCCGCTCCCCTCCTGCCTCTCCCGCTCCCTCTCTCTGCAGCGCTAATTGGAGGCAGGTAGCCCCCAGATGCAGGGCCCAGGTTACCGTAACCTTGGTGGGGAGATCGGCTGTTCGCCTTCATGCGGCCGGCTATTCATCAAAATGGTGGTAGGGTGGCGGAGGCGTGGGGGATGGCGGCAGAGGGGCAGAATATGCAGCAGGGGGAAATGAGAGTCCGAGACAGCTTCCCAAAAGGGTAACAAATCACCCTCCTTGCCCTAATCCACCGAGGGGGGGGGGCTTGATGGACCAGTGGTCACAATATGTGGCTACAGAGATGCTTAGGTTTGACAAATCAAACACGCAAACTCATCTGGGATTTAAAAAAAAACAACAACAATCAGCTGGTAACGCGCTCAGACGGGATGTTGTTGTGATGTTTTATCCTGTGTAACCACAAGGTGCCGCGTGCTCTGTAAACACAAACAAACCGACGTGTCTTTGTTCTACTTTATTAATTTGCCCCGCGTCCTGTACATAAATAACTAAAAGGTAAACAAACAACAGCTCTGCAGTAAAATGCAAATTGCCTCTCGCACGGCCGTACAGCGGGAGTCTTATCAGCAATATCCCCGGGATCGATCGGCGTGGTTTGCATTATCAATCATCCATCATCGCATTGATATCTCTGCAATACCTATAATCTCACCTGATCAGAAGCATTGATCGATAGCGCAGCAGGATTGATCCCCGGGGCCAGTCGGACGGGATGACAGTGAGACAGGACAGTGTCGCGGAGATGTAGAACATTTTGCAGAGTGAGTCTCATAAACCGCGAATCACATCTATCCACTAAAAATAAGAGGACCGGATTTAAATACATGACGGCAGAAATAGCAGCTGAGCTGAGTGGAATATATCTTTGCTAAATTTGAGGCAAAGGGAATCCCATTTCCTACTACAAAGAAATATTTCATGTGGCATATTACTATGTAATTACCCCTGATCTCGCATTTGTGATGACGGGTTTCCTCCCCATCGGAGAATACTGAGCTTCTGGCTTGTATTCAGCAGGGAGAACAGGCACCGCTCAGAATCTCCACTGCATAGGACCTTAATCATCCTGGCTCCATGTGCATGTGCATATAGGGAGATTTGTGTGTGAGGTCGTGTGTGTGTGTGTGTGTGTGTGTGTGTGCATGCGTGTCTTGTGACGGGTGTTTTCCAATAAGTGTGTATACTTGTGTGCTTCTGTGTGAGTGTGTTCTTGCCGCTGTGTGTGTATAAGAGAGAGAGAGAGAGAGAGACGAGAGGGGGACAGAGAGAGATTGAGAGAGAAAACTCGTTCCTCCAATTCCCCTGTGAAGCCTTCTACACCAATTTCCAGCCATGGGCAATCACTCACTCAGCATACACATCTACATAGAAGCTGATGAGATCCTCCGTGGGCTTTACCATGTGACTGGAGCTCGTCATCTACTATATGTGCCTCCCCCTTCGCGCTCCTTGTTCCAACGCTATAGTCACTGAGGGGAGAAGTGGGGGTGATATGGATGATCTACATACACTTATGATACATAGGTAATCTCTGAGGGGCAAATCAAAGATACTCCCCGCTATGTTTCCTTTTGAATTCCAGGGGAATCCGTCATTTTTGCATGCCCATTAACGGTAGAGGTGATATGTCTTCCAGTTTTAGATGTCCTTGCACCTGGATGGGGGGGGGGGGGTGCTTCACTACACCGGGCTAGCCAATGACTGATATGGATGGATGTAGGATTGTGGACTCGGCGAGATAGATTAGAGCTTAAGAGAATGTCCCCCCCTCAAGCTGCGATGTTAACATGAGTCGGCACACGCTGAGAGTTCATTAGTGTAATTGCCGGAATATTACCCATTGGCGTGGACAGAATGTGTAGAATATTAATCCTGCAAATCTCCTTCCCACCCGCAGTCAGTGGGGCAACCGTGCAACCGACATTACTGGTTATTAATGGGAAACTTTTTGAGGGGAGGCATCAGAGTTAGGGTCTCTCCTGTCGCCTAGTCGTCTCCTCTAGTGCACTGAAAACCATTTATGTCTACATATGTTTTGTTGTGCACGTACGTGTGCTGCAGCTGCCTGTGTCTCCAGGGACAAACACTGTTTTGACTGACTAAGAGAGGGAATTTCCTTTGAGTTGCACAACGGGGCACCCCACCCACCTCCTCTCCGTGTAGCATCCATCCCTCTCTCGCTCTTTCTCTCTCTCCGTGCTGATGTCAGCACATAGCCCCTCTCTGGTTGTGGGACCACACTTGCTATTCAAGGAGTAGCCAGATGTGTAGGTGGAGGGTCAATATCAGCTCATGAAATCATCCCAGTGGTGTTCATGATAAGCAGTGGGAATGTGTTATTCCACCGATGGGTTTGGCTTTGTGTTGAATATAGATAATGTTATATTCAGCCATTAGCATCACTTAGTGGAGTGCACTGTGACAAAGCCAATGCTCCAATGCTACATGTAAGTAATTGAGTAGCACTTCAGAGGTCAGGTGTTTATAGGCGTCCGTAGCCTCTGGCTGCTTTGTTCAAACTGTATCTTAACAGCTGTTAACACATCGTGAACTTTAATATGAGTTGAGAAATACACACATTCACAGACATGTCAGTGGCCAATGGGAATCAACCGCTGCTTAAGTTTAAGGTCCCACGCCTGCATGTATTGAAAGACACAAACATACGTTAAAGAGACGCATAGTTCTGTAGGAATGTATTAGTGATGCTTCAACATTTACATAGAGGTTATAAAAGAGAGGCTGCAGGAGTATATATATATTTTTTCCATTTATTGATCTGACCTCCTGTTGCCCAGCTGCTAAAAGTACCTCTGCGTTTCCTTTCATGGACTCCCACATTCAGATAACCAGGCAGTTGTACATGTACTGCATAATCTAAAGCCTCTGGAAGAAGTGGGAAAAAAGTACAGCGAGAGAAAATAATTCAATCCCACGATCACATGTTTAAAATATACTTTCACTTTGCTTTCAATGCCCATCACCTTGAAGACAAGAGCGGCTCTCTCCACCTGAGTTTTTCCTCACGGCCACTTGTCTCCATCTAGCTGTTAATCAATGATGGGGAGCAGGTAAACCATAATGGAGGATTTATCTCAGTTCTTAACACCACTTAGTGCCCAATGGATACCACCTCCACCACCATCTCCTCCTCGCTGCGCCTTCCTTTCATTTTCTCCTCACTCACCCCCCCCCCCCCATTACTCCACCGAAGGCTGTGATGGAAACACCTCTCCTGAGAGAGTTGTGGAGGCGGAGGAGAATGGGCTGGAACGAGGGACAAAATAGGTTGAGAGGGTCGTTAGATAGTGAGCAAGGGAAAGGGGTCAGGACAATGTTGCTGACACGGTCACAACTGTTAGCGCACACGGGAGGTAATTCTGGAGTGTGTGCGTCTGACCTCGCACAGATCATAATAGTCATTTTCAGCCGGGTGTGTGGAATTGAACAAGTTGAAATGCACGTTAACAAACATATGTACCTTATTTATATTTTATAAAACATCAGCATCTCATGCTGGAGTCCCACTGGATAATGTATAGGCCGACTTGCTTGCGCAGCACCAATTTCCAGGATGGATCTCTGGATTAACAGTCCATAAGGGTTAGTACTGGTTAGTTAAGTCCTGGACTGGGTTATCAGAAACAGGTTTTAATGCCAAGCAGGTTTGTGTGTTTGTGCAAGGACAAATATAAAAGACTATAATATTGCAAAGAAAATTAGATATTAAAAATACTATAAGTACCAGGGGGAGGAATTGGGCACTAGGTTGTAAATAAACACCAGAGACTGGATTCTGCAAAGTACAGTTAGTCCATTATTTGCCACGGGAAGTTGAAGTGCGGCCCAGTGATAGGGTCTGTCCACAATGACATAAGGCAAAGGCACAAGCAATGCAGCCGTGCTTGTTTTCTACATGCTTCCCTACATGCACACGGGAGAGTCGGTCATTTACAGAGTTCAGTGCTGAAGAGAAGAGTTTTAATCACGAGCACCGAGGACTTCCCTCTCAGGTTGTTTGGTTTGTTTACATCCTTGCCTCAGTGCTCGCCCAGTTCACACACTCATGTCCGGGCCATGCTGTTGCTTGTATACATCCCTTGACTTTTCAGGCAAATTTATGTTTAAGCATACTTGTTTGTGTGTAGGATGGGGAACACAAACAAACACACATACACACGCACAACCGGGGGTGGAGGGAGACCTGGGATGGGGGAGCGCGGGGGGGTATTGGTGGTGGTGGTGGTGGTGCAAGGCGGTGACAGAAATTGAGGGGGACGGGGTGGCAGCTGCAGGCTGCTCGGTGCACTGTCAGAGCGGAATGATTAATGAATGGCGGCCCCAGCTGAGCCTAACCTTTGGAGAACCGCACAGGACATCTGCAGAACTGTCAGCGCTCTGACAAGGACAGAGCTGAACAACCAATTATTTCGCCATCACTAAGGTGGGCTGTCAGCTTAATCCTAGCCATTCACTTAGGCAAGGACAGGCAAATTTCTCCTTTACATACACACACACACACACACACACACACACACACTGAGCAGACCAGGGTCCTGCCTGCGTGGACACACACACACACATACACAAGTGAACAAACAGCCATGCACGGACAGGAACACAGGACCACGTGGACATGTGCTCAAAGTGGACTGGTGCATTCACACAAACACACACACACCAACACACACACACACACACACACACGCATATTCACCCACAAGCAAGAGGTCCTGGACAAAATAGAGTTAACCCCTCCACTGCCGGCGGTGGCAACCCCATGCAGGTGACATATATTAAGGAAAGCAGGGCGAGCATGGGGAGGTTTAATGATGACAAAACAGGGCTGGTGGAGAAGGGCTGGAACCGTGAGCTGGACACGGGTGGGGCTGCGTCCTGGGGAAGACGCTCTGTCTGGTACATGTCAGAAGTGAGCGAGGGAGGGGCGGACGGAGGGAGAGAAGGGTGGGAGCTAGAGAGGGAGGGGTGGACGCCCTCGTGTCTGCAGGATGTATTTACATTACATTTCACATGCGTGCACAGGAAAGAATTGCAATCACATGTTTAATTTACACAGATTTCAAGTTATCAAGCTTCATGTTTGAGTTACAATCGACACATTATTTTCAGTTTTCATCTTTTGACTTTGAATTTAGCACATGAAATATGAATTGCATGGAGAGGAAGTCTGACATTCACAATAAAATAAATAAATAAATAGAATGAAGTATTGATTGACCTTCTGAATTAGTATACAAAATGGACACTGTTGCATTGAGGAAGATTAAAAACTGCTATTTGAATAAAACATGATGGCGATGATCATGGTCGTGATACCCAATCATCTCATGTCAATAAAAAGCGGATGCAGCTTTCATCAAACAAAACCTTTCAGTTTTATAACTCTTTTATCTTAACCTAAGCAATTTAACCCAAAAATATTTTATTAAGACACAACGAAGCAAGGTTTAAAAACGATGAGATCATATCTTGAATTTTATTCCGTTATGTTTTTCCACAACGTCAAAACAGGGTCTAATCATTTCACTGTAATCAGGACTAATGAGTTTATTGTAGCTTCACAAGATATATTGATCAGCCGCAGGGATTTCAACAATACCAAATGTGTGTAAATGTGTTTGCATTTACATTCTTCATTCCTCATCCGTATTTGCATGTGTGTGTGTGTACACGTCTTTGTGTCTCGGACAAATTGTTTATTCCAAACTTTTGCAGGTCCTCACTTCTTTAATGGACTGTGTCGGGGTCCAGACGTGGTTTTAGGGTTGAGGTTAGATTTAGGGTTAGATTAGAGTTAAGAATAAAGGCTGGCTTTTATTTGTGATGGTCGAGGGCCAGGGAGTGCATTAAGTCAACCTTTGCACAGTCAGCCTTTTCTTATTGAGCAGCACGCCTTCCCTTAAGAACTGTGGAAAACCATGACTATAAAATCCCTATCCAATTCCATAAAACTGTGGTTATTGGACACTCAAACGTGTCATTACCGGGAGTAATGGTTCGGCTGTGTCGTTGTTGTTTGTTCTTTTGTTTCTTCTTCTCTGCTTAAATGTCACAATTTATTCTCTCTCTCTCTCTCGTTTATTTAGCTTGATAGGCCTGTAATTTGGGTTTTTGTGCTTTTCATGTACTTTTATATCAGTTTGTTTTTTAACATTTGTCTATTTCCTCTCGCCAGGGACTGCAGATGCAAAGTGTGTCCCCCACAATGATAATGAGTGTGAGCGTGCGTGCGTGCAGAGCTCGGCCAGAGTTGGGTGCTAATGGAGAGTGTGAGTGACCCGCTGCAATTTGATTGAGGTGTTTCTGATGCGATAAGAGATCGAGCACGGCTTATTGACAGACTGCTGATGAAGCCACAGAGACAGAGACAGAGAGAATCAATTAAGAAAAATCGATTAACTCAAAAATTGTCCCTCATCATTGGCCAACCACATGTGTACGTGTGATTTTATTGTATTTCACTCCACGGATCATTTCCCTGTGCTATCATCCACGTACAGTAGCTACACACCAGCAGGCAGCGATCTTCTGGGTGGACCGACCTCCTGCCTGCAGACAATTAAAAACACAAATTGCCGAGTCCAGTCACTCGAATCCTAAATGCTGCTTGCTCCGTGTATATTCATGGATGAGGAGAGACTTCTACTCTCTGCGAATGGTTTAGCACTTTGAGCAGCTCAACACATTGACCAGGAGAATCCTAATACTCCTCCGTGTTGGGATCATCTACAACTTTGGTGTCTCCAGGGAACTTCAGAACTCCAGAAGACAAACCTTTACTGTGAGGCTCTTTGAATCCTTTCAGATGCAAGTGGATGGATTTACGAGGGAGTGATTTGGACACATATATGTTTACAGACTTCCGAGTGAACAGAGGACTCAATCCATATGTAGTTTTAGGAGCTTTACACTCATAAATACACACACACTGTCACGCACACACCCACACTGTCAGAATGTATTCATTAGGAGCCCAGTCCTGCTAACAGGGCTGTCTACTGTCCCAGACAAACTGCAGGAGGAGATGTCTGGCTGCTTGCTTTTAAACTGGGTTAGTGGACCAGAGAGGGAGCGAAAGAATGAGAGATAGAGAGAGCATGAGGGACAGTGGGAGAGAGAGAAAGAGAGAGAGGGAGAATCTGAAGTCTAAAACTGGGACGGGGTACATGAGAAGAATTTTTCTCATCAATTGCCGCGGTACTCCCCACTGTGTGTCCTCGCACACCGCATGTATGAGCACATGTAAGTGCGTTTTTTTTTTTAGGGTGGGTGGGGGGGGGCAGTGCAATTCTACCCATGGCTGGCCGCACATGTGACATTGTGTCTCGCAAAGTTTTATAGATGTCATTTTTTTTTTTTTTTTATGTTTTCCCACTCGCTCCCCGTAATGAACTGGATATTTGTCTTTTTGCTCCGCTCACTTCAGTCTCCTGCCCTCGGTTGATTTAGGAGGCAAATGGCAGCCCATTAACATGTGGGAGTGATCGTGCAGCCTTGGGGTTGCAGTCGGGCAACCCACAGAGAGGGAGCTCTCCACGATTCCCATTCTTTGCACTGTCGACGAGAGTTAAACATCAAAGACAAGGACTAACTATCCTCACTCTCCCTCTGTCTCTTTTTGGCCTCCGGGTTCATGCTGTAATTTGCTGTCTCTCTCTCTTCCTCTTTCTCCAGCTTTGTCTCCATCTTTTCCCGGCCCTCTCTCTCTCTCTCTCTCTCTCTCTCTCTCTCTCAGGGCTTGCGAATGAGGAGAGGGAGGTGACGAGGTCAAAGTGAATCTTCACGTCGCTGAAGATGATTATGTCCTAACCTGCCGTTATTCCAAGGAGCAGGCCCCGTGGCCGTGAGGCCGGCCCGGCTGCCACGCGTCGCCGCTGAGAGGGCAACACCTCGGCTCCGCCACGGAGCACGAGAGCAAGAGGGCGAACGAGGGATGCTGTGCAGTCAAATGGACTCCCAGGGTCAAACGCACAATGCCTCGCTATGTGTTCCACGCGACTCGCTACCCAATAGATCCACTCGGCTGATGGATGCTTGTCGTTTCTCTAATGGCCCGGGTGTCCAATCGCAGGGCCCCGAATTAATTATGGATGCCGGTGACATCACTGGGAGCAGGCATTAGATCATAGAGTTGCACCAGAGGCTGATGAATCGGTCGGACCCGGCTCGTTGATGTAATGGAGAACAACACCTCTATTGTGCGACGTGGCTCCAGGCTCCTCGGAGAGAGAGAGAGCTGTTGAGTCTGCCACCTTTATCTTTGTCCCTCCTGACTTTTCTTTAAGCCCCAGACTTCATATTCAGCGGCCGCAGGCTCCAGCTATCTGTCTCTGCCTTTTTCAATTAATTCTTTTAGAGGTGCAGCACTCTATATACTTTAATGCACTCCCTCAAACGGACTGGAATCACATGTGCACACATCCTGTCGATACACGGATGCACACATGAGCACACATGCGCCGGGAGAACATGTTTTTGTGCTTCCCCGTCACACACAGACACACACACACACACACACACACACACACGCGCATTATGGCATTTAGTGTGGGTAACTAGGAAGTCAATGAGCACTTATCTGAAATACACTGGCAACACTAACAAGCCAGTGTGAGGTGTGAACACAGCTGTTTGAGTCACAACAAATCTAATACGCATTTCATCACTTCTTAAACAAGCCATCAGCAAGTCTAATGCTCTGCTGTGGGGAGCGGGGCTCTGTGATACATGTGCCTTCAAAGCGTTTTCTTAAACATCAGCACTTAGCTCATCCTCCCCACGCCTCAGCACCAGGCATCTACTGTAAGCACTGCTGCTGATATAAGTCCAATTCATCACTTTTTGTGTTTGGGATTTATAAAACCAACAATGCCCTAATTGATAACACCGACAGACGCCACTGTTTTCTGTCGCTGGCACCTGATCTGCGTGGAAATTACGTCTTAATCAGCGATTATCAAGCAGCATGTGCCAGAATTGCGAAAGCAGCTTCTTCTTCTCTTTTTTTTTTATCCTCGACTTTAAAAAGGAAAACACACGGAGCCGGAGCCGTGTCACTCCCGATTGAACCAAGCGAGCCCTCGGGAATCACCCAGCGTGTCTGTCTCAGGGCTTAAGAGTTACTCTCTCATGACACCGTACCATTTTAAACCTTATTTGGTTTGCAAAAGTGAAACTAAGCTCTTTCTGTGCAACTCCTTTCTTTTTTTTCCCAGTTCCAATTTTTGGGGATTGCATAGCTTGAGACGGAGATAAGGGGGGGGGGATATGGGGAGAACTTTTGGGTACAGTGGACAGCGGATTTCCAAAAGGGGGTCACTAGGGGAAGGGAGGGAGCCACAGAGGGAGAGGAGCAGAGCACATGGGAGGAAAAGGGGGATGGAGGTGAGGAGCCCGGAAGGGATGGGGAGTAGGTGGGGGTGGGGGGGGGGGGGGTGCTGAGGTCGGGGGCAGCGAGACACTCCAGAGAGTTGACAGAGCTTCAAAGGGAAGTTTCCTGCTTTGACTGACAGGCCCCTAGAGTGAAGGGGACCTGGTGGCAGGCAGTGTGCCTCGATCCCAGGATGCCCGGCGGTCTCCATGGTGCTCAGGCCCCATCCCACTGTATTCATAAGGAAGATGATGGGGGGGTCAAGATTTCGCCGAATGGCCGCCCCTAGAATTTTGGCAGGCTCGGGATTTGCCCTTGGACCAAGAGTGTGAAGGACACAAGGACTTTTTTCAAAGGAAAGATGAAGGCGAAAGTTCTAAAGGAACATTTATGTCCAAAAGCACAAATTTCAATCTGGTATTTTTTAGTTTAGTCTCAAATTCCTTACTTTGGTCTTGTTTTTAAAATTCAGAGTCCAGATTCACCCGAAACAGCTTCGTCTCTTATCAGATAAACCACTTCTCTTCACCACAGTCGACTGACTCTTTCACTTGTTCCGTCATATCTTGTGCAAGAGAATCCTTTTCTTCCCAACTCTCAGGAAGGAGAGCAAACATGTGCCGTTTGAAAAACAAACCTCGTCACCGAGGGCGGCACCTTTTCATATTAACAAAGAGCAGGGACCATTAAGTGCAAATTTGCATCTCCAATTACATACAGAGAAGTTTCATCACGGTCATCCTGTGGTGGTGGCTTCAACGTGTTTGCCCTGTGCATGAATGTACTCCCCTTATTATCGTATTTGTGAGAGTGCATCATAATTACTGTTCGGTGAGAGTCTGTTTTCAGGGGCGAGATAGATGAGGCCGTCGCCGGTCGTGTCCCTGCGCTGATAGATGAGCGCAGGGAGGCTGTGTTTAAATGTGTCTCAGTAAACACGGTTAGGCCTGTGTACACAGCCGAGCATTGATCAGCCCTCTATTCATGATCAGCCTGTCTCCTCCTGCACTGGATTAGTCAACAGACCGACCCGTCTGTTTGCTCCACTGTAAAGCGAAGGCCAATGTCATTGCCAAAGCCCAATAAGAACACTCCCCACTGGTGGCTCCTCGTCGCACACTGAGAGTTGTATATTGTGCGTTACAACTTCACACCACTGCTCACGCTGTGCATAAGGAAGCTGAAGAGATATCGCTGTGGATAGAGCGAAAAAAACAACTAACGTGGACTGCTAATGAGTCTTTTCAGCACGGTAACACACAACTGCGATAGTGGGTGTCTACAATAACAAGTGTGACAATGTGTCAGCAAAAAAAACCCCAGAACCATGAATATCAAGCTGGTGCCACTAACAGCCTCTCATCCCACTGTGCTCCTCAGAGGAGTGGACAGCACAGGTCGGCTAGGCAGTGGCTACTGTGTATAGCAGAGAGGAGAAGGGGTGGGGGGGGGGGGGGGGGGGGGGGGGAGTGAGTATCACAGATGGAGAAAAAGAAGGAGCAGGAGCAAGAGAGGGAGGCATCGAAGCGTGGAGGGCAGCTGTATTGTATCACCCAATTTTAGCCCATTACACCATGTATGGGGGCCTCCCCCCCCCCCCCCCCCCCAATCTTTTGCATGGTAATTATTTTCCAGCCCAAAGGTAGCTGCAGGCAACGTCAGCCACTGCGTCAGGGCCCACTGCATTAGCTGGCCATTGCATTATTTATTTGTGTGCGGGCAACCGGATGGATACCCCAAATCCGCTGAGACTCGGGGGGGTGGGGGGGTGGGGGCTCTCAATGTCACCCCGTGCATTGCGGGAGGCAGTTGCAGCCGCTTGGACTTGCACCGGGAGAGAAGCTCAGGCAGAGAGTGGCTCAAGGGCAAAATGGTATCTTGGCGTTGGAGGACACATGCGTGGGAGTAGTAGTTAGGTGTGTAATGTATTCAGGAGTGGGTCAGAGGTTTAGTAACTGCCCTCGCTTATGCAAGAGTCAACTGTGTAGGGTTCATCGTGACGCACTGGATGACCATCCGAAGGCTCCTATAGGACCTCAGCGACCACCAGTGTAGTAAAAAACTATAAATAGAGGGTTACACAGTTCACACTGCCTAAGGGCTTTTTTGTGTAGCTATAGGTGGTGATATGCAGCCAGTTACCCCTGGGTACTGTAGGTAAATAGATTTAATTTCAAGGCGTAGGAGCTGCTTCTACATTATGGCCGATCCCTTGAGTATCAATAAAGGGTTATTACACCCAAATAGCACCGGGCAGGGTAAGTTCACCGCGTGTCAGGCACATACGGAGAAGCAGAGCGACACAGCTCAGTGGTTGTGACGTTTGGGAGGTAATACCCCGGTGTCTCCCTCTGCACTGCAACACACACACTGACACACAGAGGCGCCCGCACTCTGCTCTTTCGGACACGGACCCCCCCCCCCCCCCCCCCCACCTCCCCTGACCTGTCAGCCCCGGCCAATCGCATCGCGGCGCCCGGGAATGACAGCCAAACCACTGTCCCTGTCATGGCTCCTCAGTGGAGAAACACACACACACATGCACACGAGCACCCAACGCACAACATGCCACTACATATCCGCTACAACAGCGGTGCAGCATCAACATCAACATCAACTCCCGCGGGCCCTTTGGATCTATCTCTTTGTCTCCCATGCTTGCCAGCTAGCTTGACTGCACAAGACGCTCAGATGGCCTTGTGACATGACAGTGACAACGTACTGATGTTCCGAAGAGCTCCGGAGAACACATTGCTCCCCCCCCCCCCCCCCCCCCCGCCTCCCCTCCTTCACTCGGTTGACCCTTTTTAGGGAGAAGCTCCACGAGACGGAGGAGACCCAATTTGTAGTTTGAACGATTTGGACAAGTTTTTATTGCCAACAATCATAAAACACTGGATTTGTTGGGTCTCAAAGTTTGGGTCTCAAAACAATCAAACTTAGGAACACTTACAAATGCATAGATAGACTTGGAATATTAAAAAAAAGGAGAGAGGAAGACAGACAGAGAGAGAGAGAGAGACGGTGATAGAGATAGTTAGACTTTGCCCTGGCACCCGGCGTTCCCCCTAATGGGAGCTGACACTGCTGAAGCGACCCGGATGGACGGAGGGGAGGACCAGCGTATTGCAGGCGGCAGACCTCCCAATTATTTTTCTGGCTGATAAGTGCTGTTGCTTGTTTAAGGCTGCAGCATGGATGGAGGGATGGGATGGAGAGACAGAAATGGAAGGATGGAAGAAGACGAGGAGGAGGAGGAGGAGGAGGAACAGAGGGGATGTGGCTGGGGTTGGGTTGCATGGCTGACAGCTCTTGATCTGGCAGGATGGCTGGCTGTCACACACAACTTAAGACAGGGTTTCTCCCCAGGGGCTTACACACACACACAGACACACACACATACACACACACACACACACACACACATCTTGCACACTTATACACATCATGCATCATGTAAGCATGTGTAAACAGACAACAATGTACACACACGTGTTTACAAACATGTCACAACACAAACACACATACACACACACACACACACACACACACTGTGTTTGCACATCACTGAATACTGTATGGACTGTCCTGAATGACAGGCTTGAGACTTATCATGAATACACACAGACACACACATGTAGCATGTAATTGTTGCTGCGTTACTTCTGTCACACGCCATTTACAAATACTCAATTAGACTGTCTGAGAAACTATGCAACACAATAATAACACAAAGCTTTGATACATGTGACAGAGAAACATCTTTGTCTTTTGCTTAATTTTATTTACAAACAATAGAACCAAACTATTATTCAAAATATATTCAAACTATTTATTTTAATTAAATCCAATTTGCCAGACTCTCGTCATGTCTGAACTATATAATTGTTGGGTTTGCATATTCTAAAAATAAACATAAAAAGCTGGAACACTGTTGATTTGCATTGTGAAGTCACATGAACATGTGTGTCCCTCAGAGATGTTTGTGCTCAGATAAATTCATTGTAAACAAAGTATTTTATCTTTTTTAATAATCAATTTACCTGCAGCGTGCATGATACAATAAATGAAACACAAGATTTGTAATTGAAGGGAATTGAGTGACAACTGAGTAAATCTAGGATCATGTCTGATGACCAGTGAGTTTACAGTTTGTTGTGGATTTGATTCGGCAGAGTCCAGGACTCGCTACAGGCTCAGATGCCTTGCTCCACATACAAGGAGAAGGTGAGGAGTGAGCTGAGCAGATAATCCATGGATGTGCATGAGTAGAACCAGCAGTGGAAGTCACAGAGCTGTAACAAGCATGAAGCAAAGACTGAGAGCATTGAGCCGTAGTCATTTACTCCTGGATGGGAGTCGGTGTGTGTGTGAGAGAGCAGGAAATGGGAGGACATCCTTATATTCCAAATTATTTAATGAGTTTGAGAAAAAAAGAAATTACACGAAGTTTGAGGACAGATCATTGCAAAAAATACGGCTTCTCAGAAGTAATGACAACCTCGTAACATAATTACATCCTTCAGATCAGAGGTGCTTCACATGAGAGGAACTGTTGCATCAATCACATCAGGCCAAATCACGCAACAGCAGTTCCTCGGTGTCAGCACTTGTCTCAACAGCCGTGGTGTGTCCGTGTCATGACAGCCTGTAATTTGCCTCACGTTAGCTGAAATGAACGCCATAATAAGGGTTATCCAATCCGCGCTAAGTGTGGTAATCTGGAGCAGAGTGGCTGCGTTACCTCGGTGTCATCGCGGTGCTGTTGATGCCTCAGTGATCACTGCTGCTCCCCACATGGCCCACAGCCAGAGCCGAGCGAGCGCCATCCGGGGAGACGAGTTGTCGCTTTGATTTCACATCCGCCGATAAAACCCGTCACTGCAACAACTTTTCTCCCAGATTTCTTTTTATGCTTTTTTTTATTTCACCTCCTTTTCTCCGCAGCATAGAAGAAAGGACGGAACCGTATCGTCGTCTTTCTTTCTTCCTCTTTCTTTTTTACATCTGCTACTGTGTATTTATTGCAGTTCCTTTCTTTATCATTTCTGATCTTCCTCATGCTTTTTTGCCCTAGAGGAATTTTTTCTGTTGCCGTGCAGAGGCTGCAGCTTCAGCAGCTTTGCGTTGCTCCTGGTGAGGCTACAGGGGTTAAACAAGTATCGTTCAGGGAGGTGCTGACAGGTATGACCGTGTTGAGGAACAAATCTCAGTCCCATCGGGTTTAAAAACCTCACTAACCACTGCACTAACCTGCCAACTTTTAATTACAGTAAGTACAGCAGACCCCCCCGGCTTGTTTAAACAGATCAACCAGCAGAAGAAAGAAGAAAAATGCTAATTAGTCCCATAATGTTGCTGACCACGCTAGTTCCCTTAGCACTGCTGAGTTTTATTGACATAAGAAGGACAATGGGAATCTGTATTCAAATGACTGGCTCTGCCCCTCGTGTTTGGGTGCAGCTGCCGCGCGGAGGGCCTCTGGATCTGCCACGTGTTTCCTACCGCGTGGTGAGGCCGAGTTAAATCAGACGTGAGGATCCGAGGGAGTCGATATATGTGTTTGCGTGTACCTGTTTTGTTTCATACCTCTAAAGTGTGTCGAAGCCTGTGGGAGTTCAGTATTAACATGTTTTCTTTGCTGTTTTACATGTGTTAATATTGAAAGAAATAAAAAATGTAATAAAGGTGTATGTGCAATTCCATGTGCGCGTGTGTGTGCGCGCAGGTGTCAACTTCCCCTTCCTCAACTTCGGTGCAATGCAGAACGCGTCTAATGCATTCCGTGTTCCTGAGCCGAGAAACTGTATGTTTGTGAGTGTGTGTGTGTGTGTGTGTGGGGGGGGGAGAGAGAGAGAGAGGGGGTGAAAGAGAGAGGAGAGGGAGTTAGATTCAGGATCAATACTATTGACCTGTTTACCTTGGTGCCGAGCACAGGGGCCAGCTCTCCGGTTTACCACTTGAAACATTAAAACCAGACTATTAGTAATACTTTGGTTCTCCTCTTTACTGATTGGGCGACCTGCACCGGGGCCGTCAGCTAACGGACACGAGGGAGAGGGGAGGCAGGGGGGGGGGGTGTAGGAGGTGGAGGGGGTGGGGGGGGGAAAGGAGGTTAAAGAGAGAGGGGAGAGAGACCCTGAATCTAATCCTCCTGACTTAAAGCCATCGGTTTTGCCCATGTCTTGCCTCTAGACCTGACGTGGTCACTCAACCCTATCGAGCTGCGGGGCATTGTGGTCCGTCCGTCTCCTCCGCACTCACCCCCCTCTCCACCCCTCAGGCGCTTTTGTGCTCCCCCCCCCCCCTTCCTCCCCAGCTCCCTCCTTTTCTCATCCTCCTTCACACCACCAAAACAGAATTTCTTTAAATGCTTAATTTTTCCCCCCTTTGGCTTCCTCTTTGCAAGCGCCCTCTCACTTGTTTGTCCATCGATTTTTCATCCCTCTCCAGCCACTGCCCTCCCCCGCTCCACCACCCACCTCCTCCTCCCCTCGCTCTCCCTCCCTCCCTCCCTCCCTCCCTCCCCTCCCGCCTCTCTCCCCCCAGCTCTTCGTCTGCATCCCCCCCAGTCTCTTCTCCCGCTCTCCTCTGTTGTTGATGCAAACTGATTTATTTATTTATTTTAAGCTTGTTGCCCAGGTAATTTGTGGCAGGTAATGACTTTCAGTGAATCTACTTTGCGCTCTTTGAATTCTTTTTTTTTTCTCCGCGACCTCTGCATCATCCAGATCCATCTCCCTGCACCCCCCCCCCCCCTTTGTCCCATTTGCTCCCCTATACTTTTATTTTTTCTTATTTCCCTGTTTTACCATCTCACTGTCTCTCCTCCTCTCCCTCGTTTCTGCTCTCTGCCAGTGTATTTTTAATTCCCCCAGATATTGGTGGTGCAGGGTACGTGTGTGTGTGTGTGTGGGTGTGTGTGTGTGTCTGTGTGTGCTTGTGTGCAGCCCACCTGAGGAGGTGATTGACACCTGGCCCTCTGCTGTGGAGGCCTCTCACTCCTGTTCTCCTCTGTTTCCATCACTCCCCTTTTCCCTCCTTCCTCCTCTTCTCCAGCCACCGCTTGTGTGTCCACTGGGGCATCGGCAGACCAGTACAAGTCTGTGGGAGTTGATGAGGGAAAGAAAGTAGGAGAGGAGAGGTGAAGTAGCAGCTGAAGATTGATAATAAAAAAATTATAATATTATATTCCTTTGCTCTTTTAAAAACAATGATATAATTAAATTATATCATCATTTTAATTAAGTGAGAAAAGCTGAAGGATCCCTTTACATACGTGAAATGAAGCCTGCATCTTGTTAACAGGGAAGGCAGGGTGATGTAGGGTGCTCACACACACACACACACACACACAAACACACAAACACACACACACACACTATACTCATGTCAGTATTGTGATGCATTCCCGAGTCTTTTTACTCTAATCTTAACCTAATTTATAACCCTAAAACCAAGTCTTAACCCTCAATCAGTCCTTTAAACTGATGTCAGGAAGTGAGGGCCGCTGATGGAGGCTTGAGTTCTTCCTCCATTCTGTCACAACATTTCACGCTAACTGTCCTGGGAATAAAGGTGAAATGTCAGGAAAATATCCAGATTTTTTTTTTTTTTTGAGTGAGGACTGTTAGGTCTAACAGTCAAACTGGTCCCCACAAAGACAGAAGTACACACACACACACACACACACACACACACACACACACACACACACACACACAAACTCCTCTATCTCTTTCTCTCTATTTCTCTTTCCATCTCTCCCATCTTCTCCTCCACCGTGGCATTGGCACATTAGTATTCATAGGGGGGAGTCGTTTTGGGGGGTGAGGGGTGGGGGTAAATAAGGCTTCTGGCTGTTCCCCCAGCCAGCTGGCATACTGTGGCTGGCTGCAGGGCTGGACCGGACACTTACAGAAACAAGGACTAGGTGCTGGGAAGAAATAAGGACTAGGGCAAGAAGTGCATGGAAATGATCCAGAATGTTGAGCTCCTAAATAACCTCCATATGCTGCGTAGCTTACAGTGAAGCGTTACTGTACAGCACGATGATAAAAAGTGCCACTGCCGATCCGTGCTGATTGCACACACAAGATTATCCCTTAAATGAATGCTTTTAGCAAATATCTGCAGTGTTGTACCCACATTTTATTATTTGAAGGACAATAAAGCGGGTGGATTAAAATAGCACATATGCAGTGTGAAGAAATATACTACTCACTCTCGAATTTGATAATGAAAAAACAATACAATTTTAGCATACTGCATTTTCTTGCCACTTCCTATTAAAGTCGACATAAACTCTGGTTTTCTTGCGGCGACGGTTTCTTTACTCAAACCCTCGAACAGAGTCAGGAGAGTATTTTAAATATGAAGCAGGTGTCTCAGAAGAAGCAGCATTAAACAACACAGTTCTGTACCGGCTACATTTTTTAAAAGTGCAGGGTGCTAATGAATGGGGTTCTCTGGGGTGGCTGAGTGTGATGGGCAGGTGTCAGTTTGCTGAAACCAGCCGCCTTGTCCCTCCAGGAGGGGACAGTAGAGAGCGGGGAGACAACACTCAACTCCCCTCTATCCAGGGGGAGGAGGAGGAGGGTGAGGAGGAGGAACATGAACAGAAAGAGCCCCTCTTCAACAAACAATATCCACCTGGAATCAAGTGAAGAGTTAAGTGGAGAGCAGAGGAATAGGAGAAATCGAAAATGTCAAATAATGACATTGACAAAATTAAATCTCATAAATTCTAGATAATATTTCAAAAAATTTCAAAAACCACTTGTGCGCCAAGTGGTCATGCATAAACACACACACACCGCAGACACACTCGTACACACTCTTGAACTTCCTCCTGGCATAATACAGAGGTCAGGGCAGAATTCATCTCCCTTAATCATGCAGATGAACGTGACCTTGGCCGGCCTTGGCACTCGGTCACATCAGCACTCTTATCCGGCCTCGCTTTGCATCTCTGATTGTGTTAAATCATGTTTCCCTATCATCAGCAGACACGGGATGGACAGCATCCTTCTCTAAGCACTTCCCGAAAAAAAAAAAAAGAGGATAATTGCCAGGACCTTTAAAAGCCTTTCAGAAAGAAAAACGGGAAAAATCAACATAATTCAGATGAAGGAGAATATCAGAGACGTAAAGTAAAGTATGCCAGGCAATGCTGAGAGTGGAGAGGGGAAAAAAAAAGATGCAAGAGTTTTAAAACGGTGGGTCCTTGGCATTATTATGATGATGCGTTTGGCCGTGTAGAGTGGGCCAGCCCATTGGAGAGCCCCTAAATGAAGAGGCTGACCTTTAACAAGCCATCGCTCTGTTCATTAGCCACGTGGTGCTTATCTACAATAACACTGCTGAGGAGAATGTGAGGCCACACGTAGTCAATGATGCACTACAGGTGGAAACATGAACGAATTGAGCTCAGGGTAACAGACTTTTATCCTCTTACCCCTCGTAACCCCAAACTCCCTAAAGCCCCATTAAATTTTTTTGTCCAGCACTTATGTTTAAAGTGTCAAATAAATGTTCAACTTTGCTGTTGGGCTCATGAAATAGAAATTGTTAAAGGAAGCGTGTACGTGTATACAAACATATTATTGCACTCGTAGTTTATTTACTAGAGTTTTAATAGAAATGACAAAGGTGTTTTCACTTTAAACCAGAATAGGAGATTCTTGTGGATACATCATGTTTCATAAATTATCAAAAGCGTATGTCAATGTATTTATTTTTCTAATTTCCAGACACAAGTTGACCCACCAACCACACATTCTACATTGTCTCTATAAAAAAGATGATGGACGTTCCATTTACTCCTACAGGAATTTTGAGGTAAGCTCAAGAGGCTTTTCTGTTTAAGAGATTCCTCAGCATTGCCTCTCAAAACATTGCTTTCTGTGTTTTCGGGCAGAAGAAATTAAAATTTGCCTGATAAGATAACTACAGAATGTTCTCCGTGCCGTCTCTCTAGAGTTTAAAGTATCAGTATGCAAATGGTCAAATTCAAAATTATCAGTTATCTCCTTTCGAGCGAGTATCGGCCAAATTCAAGCACCGATATGAAGGGGGGGGGGGGGGGGGGGGGGTAATAGATGAATAAAGGAGAGAGAGGGGGAGAGCAGACACAGAACATGGTCGATAGTGTCAAAAGCGGATGACAGATCTAAAAGAATGAATATTGATCTTCGGGGGGGCCTTTACTCAGGCGACCTGTGGGAGGTCAGCCTGTGTAATTAGAGCAGCGGAGGTCCAACGCTGGACTGAAGATGAGGCTGGTGCAGCAGGAGGAGGGTGGAGGGTGGAGCGGGGGCAGAGGGTTTGGTGCAAGGTTGTTCCTTGTACTTTAGATAAGAACACTGTATATATGTTGTTAGAATTTGCTGTAACTTTGCACCCAATTGTCATCTGTGGTTTCTTTTTGATACCATTTGATTTGTCAGAATTCCTTAGTCCCCTGTGGAATTTGGTCAAGAACACTGCAATGTCCATCCCTGGTAATCTGTCATAAAAAGTGTTTTTCATCTTTAAATATAACAAATTTGTGCTGTGCCAGTGAGTTTGTGTGGCAGGAGTTGAAGTGGTAAATGTGGGTTCAGTAACACATGGGTAAGGTGCTGTTTATTGGAGCGGGCGGGCGGTGGATTCAGAGTCCACCCGACCCCGGGGCCACAGATACGGCTCACACGTGGTCCTGCTTTGTGATGGCAGTTCACGTTTGCTCTGAAAAGTCTCACTCCCTGTCTATATGTCTATAATAGTGTAAATACACACTTCAATCTAAGGACGTCTGTGTTGTGCGTTGAATCGTGATTTCCAACACACGGATGAACATGGCCACGCCGATGCATCCTCAACAATGAGCACACACGTAGTTGGATGTACATAGAGACACAAGCCCAGATGCAGCCTTGCACTCAACCAGAGACACACATGCACACGCACGCCCACACACACATACGCACTGTCTCTTTATCTGTCTGGATGTGGATAAATGCAGCCAGCGCAGACTGAGTGTGGCTGTAATCCGTGTATCATTGGCTTTATCCACTGCAGTAGCACTGCTGATTTAGTGCCCCACAGCCTTAGTAATGGGCCCCTGACACGTACACAGACACACACACACCCACCCACGCACACACACAGACAAGCAAACAAACAGACACACCCACAGTGGCCCATGTAGCGTGTTCGACCCACATGCTTTGTCCTCTAGAAGTTGTTCCCGCTCACTCGTTGACCCTCAGCTCAGACACACATATGCACACACTCCCATGCGCACATTTTTATGTAAAGACACAATCCCGGCTATATCCTCATAAGCAGTTGCATGGGCTTGCACAGTCGCACCCACCAGCTCACAGACACACACATCAGGAGCAGTGTGGTTGTCACCGCCCAGGGACGTCTCATGGTAAGGTGAACTCGGAGTGAACCTGCTCCAAACATAAATAACATCTTTCTCTCATCTCTCCCAAGCCCCCTCAGCCCCTTTTCCTAGCCTCACTCTTTTCCCTCTCTTTCTTTCTCTTAAGTCGCTCCGTGTGCCTCCTCTCCAGTTTCCCCTCAATCTCTCATGAAAGCGGCAACACACAAACTTTGAGCATTAACACAAAAGGGGATGTTGTGCATTCTGCGGCTCGGGATACCTGCACATAAACATGCTCACGCAAACACCTCAGGTCACTTCTTGAAACCCACTCGTTAGCACGCGGCAACTCTGAGCCGACGTTGCCACAGTCGCTTCAAAGTGCTTTTCAAAAGACTTCAGATCATATTTGATTAGATGATGTCTCAGATCTTTTCTCGGGCCCAAAATTGCTTCCTCATTTCTTGCCTTGTTGTTCACACAACAGTACAATCACACACCTCGCAGTGAAGCGCCCAGGAACACAATCAGCGGACACAATGCAACATCTATCACTTATAACCTACCACCTCCCCGTGTTTATATTTATTTATATCAGATAATTTGCCCCCCCTCTCCCTTCGCTGCGGTCTGTGTCTTCAGTCCCCTTGCTAGCACTTCCCAGTAACACACAAGGCGTTTATTGATAGGCCATTCCCATTAGTGCTGTTTACCTGTCAGGGCTCACTGCACTAATGAGAGAGCTTTGGGAAGGAAAAATGAGTAGGGACGGTTAACCACTAATGGATGTTTACAGCCTCCCTGGGTACTATTGTGTTTGCCGCCACCTCTGCCGGTACCACTATCACTAGCCCCAGACCCGTTCACGGACTAATTGGTACAGGGCCGAGGAGCCAGACTGGGCCTATTTGATTATCACGGGATTAAGGTGGGTGGAGAGAGCATGGTGGAGGTAGGAGCCAGATAAGTAGGGGGAGGACTGGTGCTGGAGAGTGGGGGTAGCAGTTGGGGTCGTGGGCCTAATCGATATCCCGAGATCAGGGGCTTTGGAGGGGCTGAGTGCAGACATTGGAGTGGGAGAGCGGGATGGGGGTTTAAGGGGGGTATGTTCGAGGGTCATAACATCAGACCTACGTCAAAAGGTTCTCTTCGAGCACTATTAGTGCTGGTGGTGAAGGGTAATTGTGCCATTATAGCTGTAAGTGATACTAAATGGTGCAGGTATGGTACAGGAACTGCTACATATAGTAAGCTGGCAAGTGATCTAATGTAAATCTCCAATCAGGCATCTTAATAGCTGATGTATCCTTGAGAAAAGCACCCATAATTGTTTCAGTGTGACAGATGAGCTAAAAGTATCTCCATCCCATGTACCAACTTGGCTGAGTAATTCGATTTGTGAGCTGCACTGGAGGAGACAGACTTCATTCATTTTATTTGCAGCATCTCTCTGTCCTTTCGAGTTTCTTTTTTTTTTTTTTTGAAACAGTGTTGAGCCTGGGAGGACAGTTTCTTAATGACATCCGAGAACGCTGCTATAAAAGTGTATACAGAGGAGACTGCACGCTGGACTGAGTATATGCATTGTATATTGCTCTAGGATGGGATGGTCCCCAGAGAAGATCAATTTGTGCTTTTATTAGATTATTACAGAAATCTTTTAAGTGCCAGATTATCCGTGGAAGGTATTTATCTGTTTATTGAATGCCTGGGCTCATAAACTCTCTCTTCTTTTCCTCCTTGGTATCCTCTTCCTGTTCTTCCTAGCAGGTTATGATTTTCATTGTGTTTTGTTTTTTTTCTTGTACAGCTTAAACGACAACAGAAGATCGAGTGTTCTTTGAGGGGATGCTGGTTTCCTGATATAGCTCTTAATGTCATTTTCTACTGCATGGGTTAATTTCTTGTCCATTGTTAAATTAAGGGGTTAAAAAGACAAAGGAGCAAAGATCCTAACCTTACTTTCTCTAATTCACCCGCTCGTTGTCTCAATTGCTTATCAGCTCTATTTCTTCACTAATTAAAACCACACATGAAACAAGGGAATTGTAGACAGACAAGCACACACACACACACACACACACACACACACACACACACACACACACACACACACACACACACACACACACACACACAGAAAGACAGAGCAATAGAGATAGTTGGAGCTACAATTACCAGGCAGGCCTCTAGTGTCTCATTGGGTGTCTATTAAGAGGGGGGCCAGGCTCATTGTAATGATGGCAGAGTTTAATTACTTCCACCCGGCGCCTGTTGTAAAACATGCTGATAAATGAGCCAACAGGACGGCACATCATTATTTTTCTATAGTGCCAGGCAGCTTGTACATGATTATGAAAGTGGGAGGGAGGTTCCCGTACCTGCGTGGACCCGAGAGTATATTCGCAGCACAGGGACATATGGAAAAAGGAAGGTATGTGGAAATGTGTGAGACTTGGTTTGTCGATGTGTGTGCACACGTGTGCAGGCAAAGGGAGGTGAGATATTTGATGGACCCGTAGATGCCGGAATCAAAACGCAATAATAAGCAGTTCCTCCAAACCATGCTATAGTGCAATGATATCTGGCCACCCAGGAGATAGATATATATTCATAGGACACAATGGGCAAAGGTATTCACTGAGCACAGGGCTACTACTGAGCACAGTATTGTATGCACGAAAGCAAAGTGTGCACACAGTGTACATTGCATCTCACAAACAAATATACATATTCATCGTCATTAATTTTACACTGTTTTTAGAGAGGGGGCTGCATGTGTGGACCCCCTCTGATTAATCGTGTTCCACCTCCACCATTATTAAATCGCTGAGGCAAATATCTCCCGTACAATAAATCCCTCTCGATCCATGATTAATCAAAAGGCACACAAACCTAACACCGGTGGCGGGCAGGTAGAGTTACAGTGCTAAATCATCTTTAGTGCACGACTAGCAGGTTTGTGCATGTGCTCGAGGTCCAGTGCCACGATGGAGTGGAGTGGATGCTTGGCCGCCGGTCAGGCACCCTCAGGGTCACACACACGTCCATGTTGACCTCCGTGTCATTGATTTGCCAACCTGAGCAGGGCACAGAGGTGAACGAGATGGCAGAGCAATGGACTCCGGAGAGGCCCAGTGATTAGAGGGACTGGTTTGCTCGTCATCCCAAAAACGAACACGCTTACCAAAGCCATTTTTATTCACTCGCGTGGGAAGGGGGTGTGAAATAATGTTTAACCCTGCCCACCTAAGCTTGTACCATCAATTGGCATCTACTCCAATTAGTTGGCAGGTCATACCGTGATAATAGTGGGTTGCATAATTAGAGTGGGTACCTCCCTTTCATTACTGCCACATGGAGACTTTGTGGGGGAGCAGTCACACGGAGCAGGGGTGGAGAATGTACAGGAGCCAGCTTTCTGGAAACCTCAATTAACCTAAATGATTAGCTGTAGCCATGTAGCACACCTCACTAGCTTGACATTTGTCATCCCAGCTAATATTAGCACAGTGACTTCATTCCATCCTGCTGTACTTCATCACTGTCCTTTTTTACTGGGAGGTCTTTCTTGTCTTATTGAACGAAAATGACAATGTTCGGACTATCAGAGCCTCGTTGTTTTCGTGCAGCGCCAAAGTGCTGATGCTAATTTCGGCGGTCGCATAATGAGTTTTACGTGTGTTTGATTAATAGCGTGCAGGGCGGTGAAGCAGCAACAGAGGCTACTGCAGCGTGTGGTTTAACTTCACCTTATGTTAAATACTAATTGATTCTAATGCATTTTTAATCACGTACTAATTGGCGATTACACTTTTAAAACATGCCTCGTTGCTGCTCCGGCAGAATCAAGGGGGTGGTTGAGTGTGACGCCGGAGTTTAAAGGGCACCGTCTTCTGAGCATCCACGACTAAATGTCACAGTTGTCTGTTAATGTGTCAACCAAATCAAACATGCACAGTGGTCGAGGGGTGCTAAGTGACAGATGACCTTGGTGGCGTGATGGAAGACCGGGCTGGGTGTTTGAGCCCTCTGATCTTCGAGTGGGAAACCCTGTCTCGGGCCTGTCTAGAGATGTATGCCCAACCAATTAAACATGAAATGGCAGTGACACTCACACCCCACTTATCAAAACAGTCTTTAAGTGTGTTCATGAATTCAAATGAAATGTGCGTCTGTGCTTCGTATGTACAGACAGGCACATTCAAAAAAATCCCTCTGTATTTATTTGAATCTATGTCAACATGTATCATGTTTTGTTGCCGAGGTCACAAAATCCCATTCCAGGTATTACCCTTCGCAGACATATGACCTTACCCTGAAAAGAAGACTTCTCCTCTTCTCACCTTGTCAGCTTTTCATAATCAAATTTTTTTGATAGTTATTAATTTATTATTTTCTATTCTTCCCTTACCCCCCAGTTACCTCGCGTTGGGCTGCCTCCTCATTGGATGACTCACCGAGCGCCCAGACTCGGGTTGGGTCGTCTGCAAGGCATCTGACCTCCCGTGCACGCACCTGCCCCCCCTCCTACATATATTACTGGGCCCCACAGTGTTCCATAATGTTCTGAGTAGTCAAGCATATAAATAAAGGTGAAGCAAAATGACTGCCTCTGTCTTGACAGAAGTGCTGAACCACAAAGAACACCTTGAAGGGCATGTTAACTGTCAATAGAGTTCTGTGTAAGCCCCCTCCAATTAACATAAAACTAAACAGCTCCCCGGTTAGCCGCTGTATAACCCTGGCGCTGTCTCCCCTCACCCAATCGCTATTTCCCCCCCCCAATGTTGGATGCCGTCATGCAGTCTAGCTACCGAATAGGCAGTAAACAACATCTCACCATGTACTCGCACAGAGGCGGTCACAAACACGCATACGCATAATGATTCTCTCTCTCTCTCTCTACACACACACATTCAGTCAAACATTCACACACTAGAAATGCAAACACACACTAGTGAATCCTCCGCACAGTGCTGGCAAATTACAAACCCAAAGAGGCCGTGCTCACATTTTGCACAGACATACACACGCATAAGAATGCACACGCACACACAAATTTGAAAAAAAATCCCATTTACTGTGATGCTACGTGTCTGAACATTGCTAGCGTAGCGTAGCTTACCCCTCTCTCCAAGGCCCATGGTAATGCTACATGAGATTTGTGAGGCAGTGGGGAGATGCATATGGAAGGCCTGCACTCAGATCCCCCGGTCATGCACCCCATTAGGTCCTGCTGTTGCTGCTGTTGATATCAAAGCCGAAGTAAACTGCTCAGCAGTCAGCCGTATGCCCGAGCACAGAGACGGAGACAGGTTGGCGATCACCCTACACACCGCTCTGAGGATAGAACTATCTACAATATCTTGTAATTAGGATGTGCGCAGAGGCCACAGGGAGGTAACTTGAGGTTCACCACCAACAAAGAAGTGTGTTGAGCAATGGAATCATTTCAATCTGGTTTAGGGGTCTGCAATATTGTTGTGTTCTTGCAGGGCCTGGTATACCGGGTGATTTTAAACTAATGGTGCATCCTTACAGGATTTAAACAATAGTGAAGTATTTCATCATGCAGATTCTAAGACTAAGAAGAATCAAAACCAATCTAAAGAGGATAATTTGCCCTAAAGACAAACAGAATGATGAAAATGCCCAGAATGAATGGAGTGAGAGATTCAGCCCATGTGCTGAATAGCCCCTAATGTGTTTGGGTTTTGAGATAACACTCAGTAAATACCCGCATTCTTCGGCTCATCACAAAAAAAAATCCAATGGCAGCTTTCACATTTGCTTCCCATCACCGGTGATTCCTGGGGAGGCGTTATTTGTGCACCACACAACAGTGCTGCTCTGTCGTAATTGTCTAGGTTATGCAAAGGGCCACTCATCTTTTATTCCCCTGCCAACACACATGCATATTCGTGGAGGTGAAACTAACATGCTTAGTTGTTGTTTTCCTGCTTCACCATTCTTCAGGGAGACTTAGTTCTGGTGTGGATTTCCTCCCTTTGCGCCCGCGGCAATGCGCCTGTGTCTCTAGGACAGGGATGGCATCAGCGGATGGCAGCAATTCAAACCATGGTTCCCTTTCTGTGAGCGCTCCTGTTCATCGAAGTAGATTGCCGGGGGAGGTTGTTATCTACTTTCCTCCTTTTATTTCTTCTTCTTATTTTTTCTTATTTTTCTTTAATTCCATTCTTTACCCCCACCCTATAGTTGTGTCTCAATTCAGCAGCTGACGTCGGTTGCAACCGAAATCAGATGGTCTGGTCTTCCTATGGCGTCACCAACTTGTCCCGCCGTCACCTAGGAACAAAGCTACGGATGAAAACGTTCTTCGGTTGATTAAAAATGTTGAAAGGATGTTTTTGTTGAGAACTTACATAGAAACATTTATTCTCCTGATGTTTTCGCCACGCTTTTAGCTGACATTACCTCTTTGAAAACCATTTGTCACTGAGGCCCGGTGAATCACGTTGGACCGGGAAGGATCCACCCGGTGGAGCCTCTGATACTCAGGGCCTGGATGGACACATTTGACGGCAACATTCTGAGGAGGGTTAGTCTTGCCACTGTGATGCAATCGGTCTACGGATGCAGCTGAAGGATGCAGACACTAAATTGAGACACAGCATATGTCTTCGACTCATCCCTGCACTAACAATGTTATGTTTGCTTCACTCATGGACGGACGACAGATGTTTTCTCTTTGGGAAACTGTCGCTTGTATGAAAGAAATGGAGAAATAAGGCTGGATTTATGAAATCACAGGTCTGTGGAAGTATAGAAGTGAAAGAGGATAGCAAAGGAAGATATTATCCACCCCTGTCGGAAGACACCAAGAGGTGTCTGTTAGCCACAAAAGGTCGCTCATCCTATTGCCACCCCAGCCTTATCCTTTTAGTGTAGCATGCTGGTTTTAGGTTTGCGGGAAGACTACAGCGTGAAATTCTGCTAAGCATGGTTGGGAGCTGCGGAACATGGAACACGGATGAGCTGGGATTAGGGAGGCCCAAAGCCCTCCCTTCATCTGTGCCTCGTAGGGCGTCTGTGATCTGGATGGTGCTCAGTGGGTGACACATGCCTGTCAATGTCCAGCGGCTGCACACACAACGACTCCAGTTCTTGTGCGGAGTGTCGCGGCCACACGCCACCTCCACAAATCCCCCCACCTCCCACAGAGCCGCTCATCTACACGCCTGTGTCCGCCAAGCATCCCCCTCCTCGCCCTCTTTTTCCAATCCCAGTCTTTATCTCCCCTCCTGTTCCCTCTCCACATGACTATGTGTTGTTACTGTGATCTCATCACATCCCTGCGCTCGGGCCACTTAGCCAGATGTATGTGCTGCTGGATCTGTTGTGTTTTCTGGGGATTCTTGTCGGTGTGTCCACGTCGGGCTCAGCCTGACTTCAAAGTATGTAGCACGGGGCATGGGTGTGAATTTATTGTCTCGGCTCAGACTTTGGGCGTCCATCTAAGTGCACTGATGACCAAGCATGTCAAGGGCCTGTACGCCGTCCTCATTAAGCTCTACTCGTCCTCTCCTCTGTTTGTCCTGTCCTCCTGTCCTTAAGGCCAGCCGTACTTGCGCACGCTTTTCATCTGCAGTCAATACCTATTGAGCTGTTCATGAAAGGGAAATGACAGCTAGTTCATAACTTCCAAGGCTGATCGATAAGTACCTGCACTGGCTCAACTCGTTTCTGAATCACTCATCTCTCTAAGAACTCACAGCCCAGATTCACCTTTGCGAGCGCAGCATACCTGATTGAAAAGAAAACCATAATTGATGTGGATGTTAACACATTACCAAAAGCTGTGTAATATGTTCTTTAGAATCATAAACGATACAGTGAGTGCTGTAGTACAACGGAGGCTGTTATTTATGCTTGACCTTTTAGCGAGTGATACATAAGTGGTTATTGTGCAGGTGTTTCTGGAGAAAATTTCAATCCAATTAAGACGGTAAAGCATCCGGATACTTTGATTTATACGGTGTGAAATGTATGGTGTGAATTTGCATGGATTTTAAAGTGTCTGAGGACACATTGATGAATATTACACATTGACCGTTTTTTTCTTTTCTTTTTTTTTTTTACTAAACGTGAAAGAAATGTGTAATAACTGCACTTTACGAGGCGTCGACTCATCAGATGAACTCAGGTGAAAGTCTTTGATCCTGTAAATCCACGATAAGTCTTGAAGGGAAGATATAGATGAAGGTGATGCTGTTAAAAGGGATTTTTAAGTATTGAGTCAACAACCGGGATATTGATTCTAACCCACTTAATTTAAGTAAGCTGAAACTAACATTATGCTCATGTGGTCGGTGTGCATGCCAGAATTTATAGTTGTTTCCTGTATGTGATTGAGGAGCGGCTGCGGTTGAGGGGTAGAGCGGTCGTCCTCCAACCGGAAGGTCGCGGCTCGATCCCAGTCGTCCTTTGGCAAGATACTGAACCCTGAATTGCCCCTCATAGAAAAACTAATGTGTGTGTGTGAATTGGTGAATTGAAAACTGTAAAGTAATGTAAAGCACTTTGAGTGGCCATCAAGACTAGAAAAGCCCTGTATAAAGTACAGACCATTGAGAATGTGTACATTTCTAATAACTTTTTCCTTTTGCACACATCTATATGTTCTGTGTGTGTTGCTGTATTTCTACACTGTTCTTGTGTGGGAGATTTTTAAAAGCTCAGCAGCTCAGCGGTGCCGTGCTCTCACAACAAAGGCCCAAAGCTCTCAAAAAACAAACTTGTCCTCCAAGTCCTGCGATGGCTGATAAATATCTTTTTTTTTTGCTAACTTTTTTCAAACACGAGGGAGCTTTCCTTGCGGAGCCCGGAACGCTGAACCCTGTCCAGGTCCGGTTTGCGAGCAGCCAGCAGGCAGCTGTGGCTCCCCGACACTTTGCTCTGTATTTCTCACTCTCTCTCTCTCTCTCCCTTTCTGATGCGTTCTCCCTCGACCTCCCGTTCAAAGCAAAGTTGGCTCCTTATTTATGTGCAAATTTGCTCTTAGGCCCTACGAGGGTGGCGCGCATGCTGAATCTCTCCTTTCTGGGCTTTAGCAGATTATCCTGCTGCTCCCTTTGGTCCCCGTCGCCCTAAGCCCAGCTGCCCCGACCTTTTGTCATTGAGACTTTCTCTTCTCGCCTTGGTGTCTTTCTTTACCTCTCTCCCCCTGCCTCCCTCCCTCCCTCCCTCCCCTCTCCGCCATCCCTCTGTGCACCCCCCCCCCCTCACACCCCACCCCAACCCAACTCCCCCATACTGCAAGGTCTGAACTCTCCGAGGCTGCTCGAGACGCCACAGCCATCCCCCTCCTCCTCGTCCTCCCCACTCCCCCTCCTCCTCCTTCTTGTCCCTTGCCTCTCTCCTCTGTCTCCTGCCTCCCTCCTTCACTCCCTCTCAAAGGGCCATTATATCGCTCTCTTCATGGACAAAGGACCCTGGAGAGACGGAGGGAGGGAGAGCGGGAGAGAGGGAGAGAGAGAGAGAGAGAGAGAGAGAGAGAGAGAGAGAGAGAGAGAGAGGTGGAACATGGCTGGTGCTTTGCTACTCTCTCGCTCCTAATCGATGAAAGTGGCCCACGTGGAGCTCTGAAGGCTAATCGATACTCTTTTTCTCGCTCTCTCTTTTTTCTCCTCCCCATCTTTTTCACTTGACCGTCGTTTTTTGTTGCTGACACGGGCAAAACACAATGGCAGAGCAGAATAAGTGAAGGTGGGGGACGCAGGTGGGGGGGGGGGGGGGGGGGGTGTGTGTGGAGGGGACACCCCCTGATCACCTCTCTCTGGGGGGTTCCAGATGATTGGTATATATGGGTGTGTCTGTAGATATGCGCAGGACAACTTTGTGTGTGTGTGTGTGTGGAATGAGCAAAACCCATGAAAAACCAACAATGAAATCAACAAAGTGACCTCGGCCGACCCCATCTGTATCCCCACGCCGGGCTCCCATCCCGTCCCACCGCCCCGACTCTATTGCCCCCTTTTTTTTCCCGTCTTGCCGTTGCTTCCCCGCCGGGTTAGGTTGCTGAGCAAACAGAAGGCGAGGAGTTGACTCTTTCTCTGCCTCGGCTCACCGTATGGGCGCATGGAAGGATTTGGGAAGCCTCAGCCCGCTAAGCCACTTCATTGTATTCTTCTCCATCTTCCCTCTCTCACCTCTCGCCTCCCTTTGTCTTTTGCTGTTCTCACACTGTCTGCGTATCGGGGGGGTTCTTGTCTAGTCCACATAAAAATAAAAGCCGTGTCATCAGAGAGAGAGAGAGAAAAAACAAATCTGTTTAATACAAGAACGAATGAATAGATTTTAAGATTTTTACCTGACGCAGACTGTTGGGATTGAAAAATATGTTTCTAACTTTCTAACAGAATAAAGATATGCTTGATGTATTTTAAGATTATATTCAAGATAGATAGATTCTTTTAAATCTATCTAAATCTTCTGTCCTTATCTAGGGTTAAGGGCAGAGGATGTCACACCTTGTTAAAGCCCTATGAGACAAATTGTGATTTGTGAATATGGGCCATACAAATACAATTTTATTGATTGATACACACAACATAAATCCTCCCCAAAAACATAACCAATCACACCTACAGTCAATTTATAGTCAAATTAACCCATTTTGTATGTGTGCGTGTGGGAACAACCCAGAGTACTCACACAGACACAGGGACAAATGCAAACACCAAACCAAACCGGGATTTGAACTTGAAGCCTTCTGGCCTTGAGACGACAGCATAGAAGTACCTTAGTTTAGTGTGATTTTTTTTTAATGCTTTTAATGGTCTCTTAGAAGTAGCCTACTTGTTATATGCTTTATACACATATATGTCGTTTTGTATGATACAACAAACACGCTTGTTAAATTTGAGGATTTGATTGAAAATCCCATTAGGTAAAATGGGTTTACACAGAAGAACCATGTTCACTCAGTTTATCTCTCTCTCTCAAACACACACGCTCACACACACACTCACACACACACACACACACACACACACACACACACACATGCACGTCCTCGTACAGCACGGCACCTCGAGGACCTCGTGCCTTCCTCCTCATCACTTCACACACCTGTCTAACTGGATATTTAACAGCTTTCTCCTTCCCTATCACCCTCCCAACGCCAGCAGAGAGAAACAATTACGCTCAACTCTGCCACTGAAATGACAACGCGACATCCTCTTTACTTTACACCACCCGACTGATAACCGTATGTGGTAATTGCCTTTCTGCGGCATCTTCACAGTCGCTTTATTAGCCCCCTAACAAGGCCTTTTTAAAATATAAATAACCGCCAATGAAATGGCAATTAACCTTGCAAATGGGCATAAATGACTGTCCAGGAGTCGAGGGGTATTGACGGGGGACTGTCAGAGCGATGGAGGGAGAGGAAGAGACGGCGGCGAAGAGAGGGGAGCGGTGGGGATAAGGAGGGAAAAGAGGCATAAATAGAACGGTGGTTGGAGATGATGCAGCCCATAGGCAAACTGCTCCCACGGGCCATTGTTTGTTGTGTCTGCGCCGGACCATTGTTTCGGTCCCTATTAACCTCTTGGCCCTCTGCGTGAGAGCGGGAAAGGATGGGCGGATTCAAAATGACAGACATGGCCTCGTGACATGGGAGGTGAGGAGTGGTTTTAACAGGGGCTTAGGGCGAGTGGGGACCCTCGCTGTCTGGCTAAATGAAGAGGGGGTGCTGCAGGAGTTTAGTGAGTGTGTGTGTGTGTGTGTGTGTGTGTGTGTGTGTGTGTGGGAGCGATGGAGAGAGTGTGTCTGTTGGTGTTGCAATGGAAGAGGGGGGGCGGGGGGCATGTCTAGCTGACCAGAAGGGGGAGGAGTTGGCCGGCCCAACAGTAGTCTGGGTAATGTGATCCCTGATGTCTGTTAACCTCAGACAGAGCTGGAGCTTCTCCCGCCACTAGTCTGCTCTCACAGTTGAAGGACTTTACTGAAACGGAAATTCTTGGTTCCTGTTGCACACCAACAATTAATATTTGCCTCGTTATTAACAGTGAACATTGTGTTTCGCTAAACATTATAGTTGACTAACCTTAACCATATGCTACCAATAGTTTATTTGCCATAATACTCATCGTTCTATAACCTCAACCAAACTGTAATTTCCTTTGGCAGATACTGTAAGTGAGAATTTAAAGGAGTTGGTATTTCATGTATTTAGTTTTTTTGTTGTTGTTGTCTAATATCATCATTATTGTACAGAATTGTGGTAGAATGCTGTTATTATCTTATTTTGCAGTGACTGTACACACGTTTTCTGATGATCCTGTGATTTGGGGATATATTAATAAACTTTACATTATGCAGCCTGTAGATATACTTAAAGCATCTAGTTGAAAAAGAAAGAAATTTACAATTACAAGACAATATTGTAGTTGGCAGAACATGTATTTCTTTATATGTTTTTATACAATATTTGAATTAATTTGAATCAATATCCTTTTCAAAGTGCAGATGGTTTTGGTCCCTCACAGAACTACTGCTCCACCTTGAATAGCTGTTTTGCTGCACGAGTGAGTGTGTCACATCCAGAAGTTTGGATAAGCTCGGAAAAGCCTCTGTTGCTTTACACGGGGACGCACAATTTCCTGCATATGGAAAAACACAATCTCTGCCTCCTCCTGTGTGTCCGAGTATTACAGGCTTGGGGGAACAGGAGGGCCGATCCTCGAGAGCCTAACCTGCGCTCTACTCAGGAGTGAAATGACAACTCCTTGCCACACATTGAGAGCCAGCGGGAAGAGGGGAGCCGGCGGAAGGTAGCCCTAACAGGGATGAACCGTGGGACTTAGAGTCATGTGGGCCGGGCAGGGCAGGATGCCAGATATTCTAGCCCGAAAGTCCTGTGGATCAGATAAAGCTGTCAAGCAGGGCAGTGAGATGAGAGAGCCATGGGGAGAGGGAGCTCGGAGATGGAGGCCAGGCAGGGAAGCTCAGCGGATAGCAGAGACAGAGAGCTTAGGCTGAGGATCAGGGTTGTTTTACAGGAAACTGTCAAAGGTAGGCAGAGAGAGAGAGAGATAGAAAGAGAGAGCTGAGATAGCATGTGACTGGAGAATCAATGAGTCGGAGAAATGGAAAGTTTAACACAAAATAATTCCCACCAAGATCAGATTAAGAAAAGTGGGTTAAACTCAGGTTTGGTGTAATTTGTATGGTGAGCCCGGTGTTTCTTTGGCTGTGTGGTGCACTTCCTGACATCAGCTGCCACCTTGAACCATTTGTGGAACAAGACAGAAAGGTTCAGGCAGCGAGAGTCCCAGAGCCGACTCGACAAGACGTATGAGCAGTGTTTAACGTGTCGCGTGTCGGGGCCTCACTCGTCCTGGGAGCCCGGGATAGTTGTGTTAAATTACGCAGAAGGAGGTAGCGGGACCCTGTCAGGACGTGGCGTGGCGTCGTGGGGAGTGCGGCGGATGGACATGGCACTGGGTTGTGCCCCCCGGAGTGCCCTGTCAGGCCTCATGACCGCATTGTGCAACTGAATACAGACGATCGCACACATCCATGCACACACACACACACGCGTGCATTGCAGAGGAGGAAGAGATTAAAGGGCAAGCAAGGGAACCATGGACTCCACCTCCTTCCACATTAACCTCTCGAGTATTGCACTTTTTAGAGGTCGCACTTATGCCTTCTGTACCTTGTTTGTATTCATTGCATTTATCCTTGATTGTACCGAAAATTAAAGTAGCACAAGTTTTGAAAATAATTGTCTAATGAGTATATTTAGACTTTAACACGTTTTTAATGTTACTGTTTTGTCACTTATGATGCATAGATTATATCTGTGGGATCTCTCTCTCCTGTGATCATTTCTCTGGCTCCAAAAGACATCATCTGCACATGATGCCAATATTCATATCTAGGACATTTTTTGATTTGTGTCTGGATTTTGGAAAGAAGGTGAGACGCATTGTCCGTCTTTATATACAACCTATAGGCTCTGATATTATACTGTAAATTTCCCGTGACTGGTATATTTTCATCAGCCCACATATGCAAACAGTCTGAACAGGTTTGAATGTCCTTGATAAACACCTATCTGATATAGTGTAGTTATTTATGAGGTACCTGTGGCAGTAAAAGTCAATCCCATGCTCTATTCTAACAAGTGACACTCTAACATAGATGTATTATTTTACATACATGACATTTTCTTTCTCTTGAATCAAACCAGAATGTGATGATGTGGTAACTTCCTCAATGAAACTGTCTGAGGTTCCACTTATCTCTGCTCATCAAACCAGAAACAAGCATTATGCACATTTGAGCTGTCTCCACCCAAAGAAGGGGTTTTAATTATCTGTAGGAAACACATCCCTCATGTTGACCGACCTCCATATGCTCTACATCTTTTGTTTAATACTCGTATTCAGTTGATTCTCCACACAAGCCCGGTCCCTGGCAGCGTTTGACCAAGCCAGTGCCTCGGCTCTGCCTCAGCCTCCACACGACAGGCTGTCCCCTGCACACGGAGCTGACACTTGCTGCGCTGGGTTCGTGTCCAACTCTTAGCACTTGACAGTTGGCTGGTGACGAGCTGTAGCTTCATTTGAAGAGGCTTTCAATTTCACATATTTTTTTTATTGTTTGCTACCCAGATTTTCCAGACAGCAACATTTGGAAGTACAATGCGGTTCTGGGTTGCTTCACACCACAACATAATTGGACCACACAGACTCAGATGTGTTGTTGTTTTCTGGGGATGACAAGTGACCCCCGGAGAGGCCCAGTCCTCTTGTGCTGGTTTTGGACAGATAGGATGCTGGTTCTGTTTTACAGCTGGACTTTGTTATTATGCTCATAAACTTGACATATTTTTTTTTTACATCAAACATATTACCCAGACATTGAGATGGCACTTAGCAGAATGTCCTTTGCATTTCTGAAAACACCGGACTCCTTAGAAAGATCTATCATTCAGAATTGAGACACCTAATCTGTACATGTCCTCGTCTCTTTCTCTTCTCTTCTGTCTCAACCCACTGATTCTGTCTCACTCTCTTTGTCTGCTTCAAGGTGTCACAGACTGTCATTCAGCCCTGAGTCTGATGCCCTATTGTGCTGAAAATAATACCTCGATGTGAAAAGTTGGTGCTTAGGCGATAGACATTTGTCAGACCTTTAGCTTTTTGGACGGTTGCATGTACAGTAGTGGAATGTCTCCATCTGGCTCGTCTGCAGCCTCATCGCCGAGAATCAGCCGAGAAAATGTCTTTTGTTGGTTTGGGGTTGGAGCCAATTGCAATTTCTGGCGTTCAGCACATTCTGTGACACTTCAGGGGTTACAAAGCGGATTAATAAATGCTTAATTGCTTTAAAAAGGAAATTCCTCTGGCTTTAATCGAATATTAATCATCGCTTATCGTTGTCTTTTAGTCACACTTAATTACCGTGCCTTTCCGCTGTTTGCCTCTTTCTCTTCCCATTTCTCGAGGATGAGCACGGATAAATGTTTAGTGTTCTGCAAGACTTACTCACAGCCTTTATTCCTAATATACCTGATTATTTTCTATATCCATCTTTTTTTTTTACTCAATCCCAGCCCTGTATACAGTGGACTGCTAAGACCTTGAATGCATGTTTCTGCAACATAACATAGGAGAACAGCGTGAAATAAATCTCTGTGGATGCAGAAAGAATTTAAAACAAGGCATTGCGCGTGTAAGATTATTGTATATTCTTTATGATTTGTCGGAGGACTGTACCTCAAGGTTTCACATCTTATAAAAGACATTATTTTTAAAAAGAAAGCCTGGATGGTTTGCATTTCTTTCCCATGAAGATTTACACTCTAGGGTTTTACTCTCACTCCCAGGGCCCATCCATCACCTGTAGCTAAGAAGAGACGGACGTTTTCACCGACCTATCACATGTGGAAGCCGAGGCGTTTGTCTCCAGGGCACCGGCTGACCACACGAACCAAGCCTCACCGTGTCCAACCCGAATATCCCTTGACGTGTCGCTCCGGCGCCCAGAGAGGATAATTCAACCTGATTGGCTAGCTCTGCTGGAAGGCATGATTCCAGCCTGTCCAGCACTGTACATCACTGTGGCCCAGGGGCATCGTGGGAATAGGGGGGGTGGGGGTAGCATTATCCTGGTCCAGTTAACACCGGTGATTTAAGAAGAAGCCTTTTGGTTGAGAAATAATAAGTGTGATTTTTTGGGGTGACCAAAATCCTACAGTTCCAGCAAGTTGTAACTGTTGGTATCATGCAGTGATTTTCCTCAGTTGGGTTTCGAGATACCTGGTCACGTTCGGCCTCCTCAGCCTCGTTCCTTCCCTGTTACATGCTCATGTACACAGATGCAAACGGTGTGTGCATCCTAGCATGTGCTCTGCTTTTTGTTTCTTGATTGTGACACAGAGCGCTATCGGGCCAAACCCGGGGGGGGGGCGCGAGAGACGATTAACTGGTTCTGTCTCTCTCAGGGCCCCCGGATGCCCTGCAGGCCAGCAAGAGGATGGCCTGGGAGACTTTGACATGTGCCCTGCTTCCATCATACGTGACCAGACCACTCCCATTGGCGCTGTTAGTGCTACATACGTTGTGATTGCTGATGTTTGAGCACAGGATGAATCACCGGTGAACCAGGAATCCTGTTCACAGCTCTCATTGTATTACTCTCTCAAACTGGGTTGTATCTTCTGTGAACTCTAAACTCTGTAATCAAGCCAACAAGCAAAGCAAAGAAATATTCCTCTGGGGAAAAAAAATCTGTTTTTGTTTTGCTTTTACTTTTTTTTTTCTTTCTGAATACCACGAAACCTCCTCAGTCTCTGATACCGGTAATAAGAGAAGGGCTGGCAGAGAGCGCAGCATGAAAGTGATTAATGCACTGCCTCTCTTATACCACGTCCTGGCATGAGGCGTCCTCTGGAAGGTACTGCCAGCTGGTTCTCCTTCCTTCCCGCGGAGTGTAGGAGTCCTGGCAGCGGATTACATTGTCTGCAAATGAACTATACCACCCTCCTTTCTTTAGCATATCATGGTCTAGGTGGGGGGAGAGCGTGCTGGTTATGGTGGTGAGGGGAGATGTAGAGCGTAGCCGATTATCCCCTAATTAACGCTGATACCTCCCCCATGGACAATGTCCCATCTCATCAGTGGGCCGCCGAGTCTTAATGTTAGGTGCTAACTGCCTCCCTCGCATATGTCAGTCCTCGTTAAGGGACTGTGCCGTGCGGTAATGTCCTCCCGTTTAATGGCTTGTAAAAAGATGGTTAACACTCACTATTTGGCTCCCCTCCTTTTTTTCCCCTCTCCCCTCGCCAGCCGCCACGGCGAGATGACAGATACTGTATGATCGAGCGCTCTTTGGGGCGAGTTAATTGCGGGCGGAGAGCACCTCGATTTTTCGTGTGTGAAAGTGAAGTGAGGGAAGGCAGATGATTGGCTTGCCGAGCTGCGTGCGGCACCGTTAAATCAGTCAAAGCTACAATTCGGTTAGGGGTGAGTGTTGTCTGGACAGCCACGGGGATAAATTGATGCGAGGGTAGAAATTATTAGTTGCTCATTATTAAGTCATTCATCAGACCACGCTGCTTCCTTAATGAAGTACAACTCCACCGCAGCTATTGCATAATCATTATCAATGACACATGAGTACACACGGCCGAGGCATCATCAGCAGCTTCCCTATCGGAACAATTAAATATTTTCCTTTTTGAACTCCTGCATTTATTAACCAATAACCGTGTGTGAGAAATGTAATACATTAGTCTGCAGGGCAGTAAAAGCAAAAGAACCGTCCTTCCTCGCTCTGCTCGTCTTCCTCAGACAACGGCAAGAATTCCTCTAATGTCGAGCGGCGCTCTGCATCTCCTCACTCACCCTCACCCCATCTCCCTCTCTCTCTCTCTCTCTCTCTCTCTCGCCATCTATGCATTTGTGTTGCATTATGAAAAAAGCAAACACGATTATTTTTGATTTCCCGTTTGCCTGAGCAGTACATTTGGCCCACCCCTCTCTCCCCGACCCTCTTGATTGAGGGCTAATGAAAAAGCTGTCCTGAGCGTCGCTCCCTCCCTGTATCCATTAAGAATAATTAGACGGGAACAATTTTGATGCCTGTAACCTCGGCGAATGTGGCTAATGGTGTTATAAATTGCTCCTTGTCCTGGGCCCTGCGAGCGTTGCCGGGCGGCGGTGGGGGCAAGACGCTTAATTCAAAAGCACTCTGTCAACAGCACTGATTTGTGTGGTTAATGAGAGCGTTTAAAACAACAGGCGCAGCTCATGCATCCTAATGCTGATGGCAGGAGCAGGTTCGATAAAGAGGCTTGTCCACCATAATTAGCCGCGACAAACGCCCGGGATTAAGAGACAGGGGGCCCAACGCATTGCGCCCCCTGATAAAATGAGCCCCGTCTTCTCTCTGGCTGTCTCTGTCTCTCTTTGACGGACTCCTTACATCCTCCATTTAACATCATGAAGAACTTCATTTTTCCAGTATACGTCTCCAGGTCTGACAAGTTCACTGTCACCTCCTCGTTTATAATTCACTGAAGTTATTCTTTTCTTTCTTACCCTCCTATTATATCATATATATTTTATTATATATTATGCGGTTATATGAATATATCTTGGTCTCACTGTCCGATCAAATCTAGAGAAACGTATCCTCAAAATAAATAGGTCTTTAGAGGTTAAAGGACATTTCTTATCATGGTTATAATAATACAAATGCAGTTAAGATTTTGAAATTGACATTTTTGAAAATAATTTCAAACAGGAGATAAACTGTGTTCCAGAGTATCTAAGTTTTTCTGTTTTCTCAACCCATCCATCCACCTCCTTCCCACATTGACTTTGTCGCTCTATGCACTAGAATGGTCGGGTGCTACTTCCTCCTTTGCTCCCATGCATCACAGTGATTACATCCCGGCTGCACTGAGGTTTGACTCTAAGAGGAGGTGGTCACTGGTGGGTGGGGACATTCTGATCTGACCAGCAGGACTCACTAAATCTCACAGTCTCTCCCCCTTAGGAGTCAACCTATTTCTCCCCTGATCTACACTAGTTCTTTTTCTCACTCTCTCTAGTGAACTGATCTGTCTGTTTGCCTCCAACTGTCCAGTCTCGATATATTCTCCTTTCTTACTTCCCCTCCCATGTGTCCCGCGTATTTCTAGAGCATAACCCGCTTTTCCCTTTTCCTGTTTTTCTTTTTTCCTGGCTCAGCTTTTACAGCCTAACAGCGAAACGGTCAGTTGGCTGCACGGCTCTGGGTTAAAGGCCTCAGGCTATGAGCGAGGAGAGTCCTGCAGCTGAGCAATACCTGAAAGCTGTCCAGGTTATACCGAGCTGAAGTAAAGGAATGATATTCATAGACAAGTAGACGGAGAAAGTGCATGTGTCTCATTTAATGATGAACCAGGTAAAGAGATTGACTCTGGAATCAAGGGCTTTCATTGCGACTGACCTGAAACGGTATAGAACAGTTAAAACAAGGGCAACTTTTATCCTTGGCGGTGCCGTGTGGTAAAGGAGCCTGTAATGTGTCCTAATCAGCTCCATTCTGCAGACGGCTCCTCCACAGGACTGTGTCTAAGTCTCTGTAATGGAGGGAGAAGGAGAGAGTGACAAAGCCAGGCTCACTTTGAAACGTGTTCAATTCCCCTGTAAATGCATGCTGACAAGATTAATTGAGCATCGCAAATGGTAAAGTCTAAAACCCACACCTCTAAAAAAAAAAAAAACGAACACACATGCACCGGGACACATACAGATGCAGGTGTTGACACAGCGACGCACATATCCACACAAACTGCCATAAACGCACATACATATAGTGTTATTAAACACACGCTTCTTTGCATGCATCCGCAAGTGTGCGCACACACACACACACACACACACACACAAGCACACATGCCTGCAACACCCCTGCCGGCCTCCTCAGCCTACTTCCACGTGTCTTGCCCAACACAAATGACTTGATGGGCAGTTAAATGCAGGGGTCGGGGGTTAAATGAACATCGTTGTTTATGAGGATGCAGTGTGAATCCATTTGCATTCTAATATTCCCTCTATTCTGAAAGACACACATAGGCACTCACACACACACACAGGGCCTGTTACGAGCGAAAAAGGGTGGGGGGGGCGAGAGGAGGGGAGATGACTGGTGGACGGCTTGTTTTAAAATCCCATTATCAAGTTATTTATGGAATTCATGGCCCGACAACCTCCGTGACCTTGTTTTGTTAAACATGAAGCAGACACGATTCCGGCACGTGCTGCTGCCTATTAGCTTTTGTTTTCAATAGTCTTAAAATGTCAGCAACTTCAATCAGCCCGTGGGCAGCTTTCCACTTGCCTGTTTTGGCCCCTCATCAAACGGACACATGGTACACACAGTCTCTCACATGCAGACATACACATCGATACGGACACACGTGCACACACACACACACACACACACACAGTCATTTGCTCACGTAGCGCACCTGCATTTGTACATGCACGCAGATGTACACACAAACAAACACACACTGAATCCCCAAAACATGCATAAACCCACATCCCCTCTATAACCATCCCAGGACCTTCCCATCCCAGACCAGACCTCATTATTTCTGGTCTGTATTAATGTTTGCTCGGAGTTTAACCTACAGCCGGGCGAGGACAGAGCGATGATGCAAATCCCAGCAACCCTTTTACCCTAATGCACCTGTTTAATCATGGAAGGCCCATTTGTTTCCCCTCAGCTATCAGCACCACACGCGAGTTGACCACCGCTCATTACATGTAAACAAACTGGAGAATTATGCAGAAATTGCTGTTGTTCCCAGTGACATGTGAGGGTTTACTGGTGGGAAGTGGAGGTGCACGATGTGGTGGCTGCTGGTTCTGCAAGGTTTTATACAAAGATCCCTTTAAATGGTGAAAAAGAGCTTGTGTTTGAACGGTTCATCGAAGGTTATAAAACATGTTTGTCACGCAGCAATCGCATTATTTGTATTTCTTTACAATATCTGCTTGTTGACCTGCATCACTGTCTGTGCAGGTGGTAGTGGCAGGGTCATGACCCTGTGGTGACAGGTGTAGGCATCACCTGGCTGCTCTTGCTGCACTCAGATACTAGAATGGCACTCGGTGGAGAGCACATCTCCGTCAAGGCCAAACAATCCTACACATGATTGTCTTGTTCTTTACTTAAAGGTTAAATCTGCCATAAAAACATAGTTGAAGAATCCTCCCAGGTCCAGGCCCCATCCCTCCACCTACTTTAGTGGAAGTCTCTTGTTTTTTTTGCGTAATCCTGTTAATAAATAAGCCAAATGACAAACAAACAGACAGAGGTGAAAACATACATTTCAGTGACAAAATAGAAAAACAACAATTTGAAAATTCACTTTTAGCTGCAGTTTGTACGCTTCTATTCAAATATATGAAAGTCAGCACCTGAGTTTAGATGTGCACTTGTTTTTCAATTTGAATGTAAAACAGAAAATGTAAACAAAAACACAAACAAATGCATTAAACTTTAATAAGTTTAAAACACCAGATCATTCATAACTACATGACACATCCCTCTCAGTTTGTGTGTATTGTTTTAGGGGTAAGAAGAGACGTGTGTGATGTGTGTATGTTAGTCAGGATTTCCACAGAACACACCAGACTCAGAAGTGAGTCTTCATCACTTCTCTTCAGAGCAGCAAGAAGAACATGTTTCCAGCTCCAATCCCTCATTCCTCAAGTAGCCCTCTCATTTAATTACATTGTGATTATATTGTGGTTATGTCTGTTTCAGTGAGGAGCGGAGATGAGATCCTTTTGTTCCACAACGTTCTCTTTCATTCCTTCATCTTGTATTTTCTCTTCTCTTTCTTCTCTTATTTACCCACAAAATCCTCGGCAGCGCCACTGGCAGAGAGCGAGTATCTGAAGAGGGCAAAAGTGGAATGGAGCCACAGACTGCCCCTGTGTGTCTTACATTATTCAGCGAGGCCCCAGCTGTGAGGCATGGAAGATTAAATCCCCCTCATAGTAGCATATGCCAGCTAAAAGACTTTAACACAAGTGTGGGTCAGAGCCACCAGGCAAAACACAGACTGAAACAACAAGAGCTAAGCAGCCACTGTTTACTTCATGATACTTGTTCTATCCCTCTGAGAAGATCAAGCCTTGCACTAGTTAACATTTAGGGATCAAATGGGGCGACTGCAGGTCTGCCACAGGCCGAGCTTCACTACTCAGTGTCAATCCATTATATATTGGTTAAAAGAGGGAGTTAATGTTTTCAAGATTTGAATACATTATCCCTGAGCTGGTGTGCAGACGACGAGCCGCTGAACCATAACTCAAATAATCTGTTTTATTTTTTTAATCTGATAGTTTTTTAACAATCTCTCTGAGACTTTGATACATGTTTCTTTATTTTACAGTAAAACAAAAACCTCAAGCTTATTAACATACCAAATAGGTTTCCTATTAGAAACAGATCATTTCAAAGTAAGGGATCAAATCTGGCTTTGAATGTCTGTGAAGTTTGCAACTACACATGGTTACAAATTTCAACAACTACACATGGTTACAAATTTCAACAACTCACTAGTAATTCTTCACTTTATCAAGGTATAGTACGTCTTCAATGCTCTTATATAAATACAGTGTTTCAGACAAGCAGGTAAAAACTATGATGCAAGGTTTGGATGTAAAATATATGAAATATGATTACTCAAAAAATAGTTAAATCAACAAGCTTGTAAACAAGGACTGAAGTGTTTGAGGTCATCAGCTGTTCAGAGCTCATCAGGTCTCATGTGCATCCTCGTGTCTCTATTGTTGGATCTGAACTTCACTACCAATCATTTAAACTTGAAATGATCATTAAGAACACCTCGTTTCTAATACAGAATTTGATTGTGAGAACTGATATGACTTTATTGAATTGTTTTTACAGTTAGTACAAACCACTTGGCTCCAGTTTCAGGTCACCAGTAAAGTTTATCTTTGCCTCTCTTGTCACTCAAAGTTGTTTTCTGCCTCTGCCTCTAGATGAGAAGATACAGTTTAATATTGCATGCAACAAATAAGTGGCAGATATTTGTGAGAATGTGTGATTCATTCTCTATTGTGATTGATAATTTCACACGAATATAGTATGATACACAGTTACAGGTGAACATGCACTGACATGTGAACGCAGCTGGTGCAGGTGTTTGTCAGAGCCCCAGGGATGAGTCCTTCTCTCTGAGGTGAGGGTGCCAACCAATCTCAGACCAGGAAACAACAGCTGGATAACTGCATATTTATTTACTTTATCTATATTTGTTTGTCTTTTACATATAATGTTCTGACTTTTATGATTTATACATTTGTTGAATTTTGTGCATTGTTTTTCTTACACTTGAAATAAGAAAGTAAGAAAAGAGTTCTTGAGGAAAACCGAGGAATTGTTTACATGATGAACCAAAATCTGACTGAACCACAATATACTGTTAACCCTAGTTTTAGTCATTTTAATAAGTAAATCCTATAAATAAATATTTTCATGAACTCAGTTAAGTATATTTCAGTATTTTCTGGTTTTAATTCTAATAATAATAACACCAAGTGCAATTTACTGTTCCCAACTTGCAAGGACTGAGATGCAAAAGTCTAAAGTTGCTGTTTCTGCCATTAACTGGAAACATTATGGGAAATATCTATAACTCCACTGACACTGGAACTGTCTGTGTCTTTTCTCAAATATTCCCATTCACACACTGTTTGAACACTATACCAGTCCTTTTCCCAGTGGATTCAGGAATTCAGAACTGGTACCACCCCTGTTCTCGTGCACCCCTGGATCTGAAGGTGGGCTATAGGGCCTCTTGTGCGTGGAACCTGCTCCTCTCCCTCCACCCCTTACGTTAGTTACCTCACCTGGGTGTGTGTGTGTAAATGTGTGTGTCTGTGTGTTAGTGTGTATGTGTGCCAGGGGTGGCAGCACTCCCTGGTGTAGTGTTGGCCCCAGGCAGCACAAGGTAACATCAAACGATTCCTCTCTTTATGATTTATTTATTTATTTTACCAACTATGTGTGCGTACGTACGTACGTGCGTGTGTGTCTGTGTGTAGGAGAGAGAAAAAATGTGTGTGAGCTGGAACTTGAACAGGCTTGTGTGCATTTGTCATCGGCACCGGTTTGTTTTTCATTCTGTCCTCAGAAGCCAGCACCAGTTGCAGGAGCGTCCTCCCCAGTGGCAGGCAAAGGAGCTAAGTGAGAGTGGGGGGGTCCCTGTAACTCCCAACTTCGGGACCCTCCCCAGTCTCAGGGCTCCAGCCTCCACCGTGTTCAAAGAAGCACGGGAGCCTCCCTCATCGGGTCCCGTCCCAGAGCAGGCAGATACACGGGAGCCCATAAAACTGAGGAAGTGAGAGCTTTATTGCTCCTGTCACTGTGGATCAGTGTGATTTCCAAGACTGGCTTCATGGGAAGCACACTGGGAACACTTCAGGTATGAAACACCCACTGGTGGAGAGGAACATACAGAAGTCACTGAACAAAGCCAAATGGGACATGTACACTCTTCCAATCCTCTTATATTGTTTAAAAACACGTAAGCAAGGTTTGAAACCTATTGCTCTGGAGGACTTCTTTAAATTCAAATTTTAAATAATTGACTTGACAATTAAAACTTAGGGTTTTGATTGATATTCACTGACATCAAATGGGAAGAACAAGGAAATAATCAGTCACAATGAAGAGTAGCAGGAGTCTTTAAGTACACATGTCCAACTTGAACATCTTTATTCTCTAGTCTCACTCCTTCAGTCAGTTCCCCCCCCCCCCCAGCGCTTCCTCTCGCTGTGCACACTCGACAGCTCCGAAGCCTCCAGACGATCAGGGCTCCCACCTACTTTACCTGTGATGAATCGCGTTAATGTAGCGCCGAGTGCCGGCCAAGCCCTTCGCTGAGCAATCGTCCGGCTGAAGCAGGCGGACGGCGAGGCCGCGCGGCAGAGCACTTCGTCCTGACACCCCCCCCCACCCCCCCACCACCACCACCGCCCCCGTCTCTCCCTCCAAATGAATATCCAGCCCTGTCCTCAATAAAGTGCATTAGGCACTGAGAGTCATTAGTACAAATGTGTTCAAGGTACATCTGCAAGGAGGCCGTGGGGGGGTATGGGGGGTGCGGGGGGTGTGTGTGTGTGTGTAGTGGGGATGTAGATGGGTGGGGGGGAGGAGGGGTTAGCTGGAGGATGTCTATGTCTCTCCTGCCCGTTGTTTGGCGCACCCACCTAATCCTTTTCTACACACACACACACACACACACACACACCTAGTCTGTGAATCCGCACCTATCCCTTGCAGCCCCCCCCCCCCCCCAACCATTCCTGTGGAGAAGACAGGGTGCCCCCCTGCCCCTTGTTCTCTCCTGCTGCGATGGGGAAGTGCATCCTCATTTAATAATGTATCAGAGAGAAGACAGAGAGAGAGAGAGAGAGAGAGAGAGAGAAAGGTAGAGAGAGAGAGAGAGAAAGGTAGAGAGCGCTCTGACCCAGACGAATGCAGCCTCTCCATTATTTAGCATTTACAGACACCTTCCAGCTCATTTCTGACTCAATATTTAATACAGCAGTCGGAGAGGCGAGGCTGTTCTCTAATACTCACACCCACTTGATTCTTCACTGTTGGTTTGTATCTCGGGCCTAATGAAAGAAGAAGGTGCGTAAAGACAGGGTATTTGTTAGACGTGCATGGGCCTATAAGAGGAGAGGGATGGACGTGTGTGTTAGTGTGTGTGTGTGTGGAGAGGGGGGGGGGGGGGGTGCTGGATGAGCTGGAGGAGTGACGTGTCCTCAGACCACAAACACAGGAATATGAGCCGGCCCCTGTCGTGACCCCCTCCTCGCTCTACTCCTGCCGGGTTGTGTGTGAACGAACAGATGACAGAGGTGTTCGTATGAGTGGGTTTGGGGAGGGGGGTGGGGGGGGGGGGGGGGGGGGGGGGCGTTCGAAAGTGTGAGCGTGCGTCTGTGCTGGAGGGGGGAGGCGGCGGCTGTGGTGGTGGTGGTGGTGGTGGTGGTGGTGGCTGTAGTTGTACACCTCAACGGGGGGTCCTCGGCGTGGACGAGCAGACACTCTTGAAAAGAATTAGTTCTGGTTTGTCAGCGTGGCCTGCTGGGACCAGTGGCCTCCTCCCACCACCACCACCACCACCACTCTCCCTTTTGTCTGCCACAGAAATATCTCTACAACACCTCGGGGTCAAAGGTCAGACATATCCAACCCAAACAAAGAGATAGCAACCGCGGGCGACTATCAGACTCTTTGCCCCCCCGTTGTACCGGGACCCCTGTCCATACACTGTGTGCTGGGGGGACATTACAGGGTTCGATGCTCTTCAGCTGTGGGATGGGATTGAAGGATGCAGGACGTCTACGTTATTAAGTAAACATATTTCTCTTAATATACAGAATTTAAATTTGTAGCATGATTTAAACTGTACATCAACATTTTTGTTTGTCTTCTCTATCTAGCCTCAGGAAATGGCTCCTGGCAGCTCAATCAAAATGCAGGATTCATGTTTTCGACACTGTTTTTAGAATTCAGTTGCCATTCAACACTGAAATGTTAATTTTATTTTGAAGTTGAAGTATTCACACCAAGTCACTTTTGGACAGAATCCTCACTGATGTGAAACAAATTGTAGCGTTGCCCCCGACATGACTTTCAATTCCAACCTTTATTATATTGTTATCAATTAAAGCAGCAAACAACCGCTGCATTGTTTATGCCAGACTAACAGTAGGTCACTAATATATTCATTTGTTAGCAAACTGAGATCACACACAGCACAAACAAATCGATGGGAGACGTGTGTGTGGGACTGTTCTTACGAATGCTGCAACGTGGTTAACAGGTCGGGAGACAACATCACCTGTGCCAGCAAATGTAATAAACTACAAAAAATTTGCACCTTCCTCCGAGTTGTTTTTGGTGTTTTTAACAGTGGGGCCCAATCACATGAAATATTTATCACACCTTCAACAGAATTTTTTTTGGTGGAAGTAATAAATCCAGAATTAAGTGGAAGAAAAAGTGTTTGTTGCTGGCGTGTGTTTCTCTGCCTGTCAGAGGTGTGTTTTTGTTCACGAGCATCCGAGAGCACATGTACAGTGCAGCCATATATGTTACATGCATGTTTAAGTTAATGCTAACGTGCACATACAGTATATCTGGGCTTTAATCACAGCCCGGTGTGACACGCACGGCAGCAGCTGGCTTAAGACCGATGGCTTTTAACCTGGCAGATATGTCATGCTTGTGTATCATTAGCTGTGGGCGAAAGGAAAGGGAAGGACATGCAGAAAGAACACAGGCTCTTTATATGCAAATGCTTGGCCCTGGCTTGTCAGGGCTCACCTCTGTCCCTGCTACAGCAGAAGGAGCAGAGGAACGGAGAGAGTGATACAGAGAAAGAGAGGGGGGAGAGAGAGAGGGAGAGAGGGAGAGAGAGGGAGGTGTGCTCTCTGGTCTGCCAGTGGACTCCTGTGGGAAAACCTCAAGCCAATGTAAATAATGCTCAGCCACCATCCAGGAAGGAGGCGAGATGCAAATGAAGCTCGGTCTCACTGTATGTGTGCCTGGTTGCTACTTGTTAAATCACTCGGCCGGTCACTCCCTCCATCTCTCCAACCCATTTCTGTCCTCGGCCTCGTATTTTGGGTTTCACTGTCCTTCTCTTCCCCCCCAAGTCGTGTCTTCCTCACGGCGTCTATACCGTTGCACAACTTCTCTATTGTCATTTATGAGCTGACACAACAGCGCAATGCTGCTGTTACAGTATCAAGGTTTTTCCTCGTTGTGAGAAAGCACCCCAGGCGGTGTCATTTTTCAGGTTTGGCTGCAGTGACATAAATTAACTGTAGATAAACGCTGTCTGACCAACTCTACACTTACAGCTCCCTGGGTTAGCTGTTTCTAGAAGGAGATATAACGTGCCTTCATAGCACAGCTTCTCCTCGACTTGCTCCTTGTGTGTGTGTGTGTGTGTGTTGGTGTGTGTGTGTGTGGACTTGTGTGGATTTTCTGTCCCTGTCAGACAAATTCCCCCCAGTAGAGGAAATACTGCTGCTTCATAAATTGACACCACTGACGGCTGTCATCAGAGACGGCAAAACCAAAAAACAACAAAGGAGGGAAAAAATGCCATTAAAAAATTAAGCCAGCCTCCAGCGCTGCATGGCCACACTGTGTTTATTCGTGTGTGTGCATGTGTGTGTCTGTGTGTGTGTGTGTGTGTACATGGGAATTTATGACTTCAGTGCGTTAGTGCTTTGGCTTTTCCCTTGCTCCCAACAACAGTGTTGTGCCGGCGGAGTCAAAGCTCTTAGTGTGGACCCGCTAATTATTTAATGCACTGCCTCATTTGTTTACATTGTTTCCATGTTGAACGATGGCAGGCTGTACAGTAACCCACAGCAGCTTTATGTGCTTTTAACCCTCTGGTTTACTGGGTCTCTTTAGCTCCCATCCCTCATGATGACACAATATACACTCTGAGTGTCGCAGTGCTCCGCGAGGTGCGCACGACAAACACTCAATCTTTGTCAATCTGGAAGAAAGAAAAACACTTTGATTTAGTTCTTTTATTTAGAATATTTTTTCATTTCATTTTCTGTAATGTCCAGTCATTTCCCTCAACGACCTCCCAAACATTTTCGGAGAATTGGTTTCCGGCCATTTTCCAGAGTTTGCAGACGTGTTCACAACAACAGGAAAAAGTGGGTGGAGCTAGTAGGAGGCAGGACATGTCGTCAAAATTCCACTGCAAAATTGTGTGGCCCTGATCACCAAAAGCTCTAGAATCACGATTTTCCAAGTTGACATCTTAATATACGTCTCTGGTCGCATGTCAGAAATGTCATCGGCATGCTCACGACTTTTCCCTAGTGGCCTGGCAAGAAAAGTTCTGCAAAATGTCTGGAACAACCGACTCGGACATTTGCTTTCTCACATAAATGTTCAGGCCAATGTGCCGAATTCAGTTTGTATCTGATATGAGCTTAAAGGAAATGTTTGGCAGTTTGCAGAACAAGAAGCAGAACTGAACCCAAACCAGCCGGACGCCCTGCTGCTGAGAACGCTGTGTTTCACAAACCAACTCAACATCATTAGCTCTGAGCCTCGGCTGTGTTTGCATCGGTGTGGAGCATCGCACTCACTCACACTGGGAGGTGCAGCTCCGACTCAGTGTTAGTTTCAGTAGGTTACACAAGGACATCTCAGCTTAGGATGCTAAGTGAGGAAGGAGCCTCTCTCATTCATTATCTCCCCCCCCCCCCCCCCCTCCCCAAAAAAATGTCCGCCGCAATTTGGAGAATTCCGTGACCTTCCTGCTCGACCGGATTTCTTTGAACTATTCTGGTTTCACCTAACTGTGCTGCCCATTTTCTATTTCTGTGTTCAGTCCCCCCCCCCCCCCCCCCCCCCTCTCTCCTTCACTTTGGGCTTCTTCCATACTCTTACCGCATTTGTCCTGAAAGCGCAGGACACACATACATATACGCACACACACACACACACACACACACACACGTGGATGTATTGAGCACAGGGAAAGAAAATCCATCCCCACAAAAAAACGAAAAGCGGATGAAACGGACACGGCCGCTGACAGGATTGTGAATCTGACACAGAAAATGGGAGCAGCCCTTTACCTCGCTCTCGCTCTCGTTCTCCTCTTCCTCTGTCAGTGCCCGCCGCCGCCACCATTCCTCTTTTTTCCCATGGAATCCATTTCACATAATTAAAGACACTCAAATGAAATGGACCCTCAGGAAAAGTGGCTTTCAGCAAGGAGGAGGCTGTGGAGGAGGAGGTGGATAAGAGGCAGAGAGCCGGGGAGCGGGGTATTGGTTCTTCAACGAGCACCCCCACCTCGTTACCTTCCTCCCCTCCTTCCCCTTCTCGATGGGGGCCTTCCCTGAAGGGAGGCAGAGTGGCTCTGGCCCCAGCGCCGATCAATATCATCTCCGTTATTAATATCAAAAGCGCATTACTTTGTTTTGCGTCTGGCAGAAGGCCAAGGCCGCTCGGGGGGGCCTGTCCGACCGACGGCCGTTTCCTTCCTTCCTCCGCACCCCGCCCTCGCTGCCCATTTACCGGGACCATAATTTACTTTGGTGAGTTTTTAGGGTATTGTTTTGTCAGAGCCAATCAGGGCTGAGTAACAAATGATCTTGGTGGAGTGGCGGTGGCCTGGCCCCAGCGCCCCCCCCCCACCCCTCCTTCCCGCTCCATAAGTGACACACGTGGCCAAATTCATTTTTTTTAAAGTTTCACATCAATTGCTTTCGTCCTTGACTCCGGGAAGAGCGGAGAAAGAAGGAGGGGTCGGGGAAGAAATAAAGCAAGGGGGGGGGGGCGGGCTGCTCGTGAGGACAAACGGGTGCCAGGGTTAAACTGGATGGAGTGTGCCATTCACTCCCCACACCCCTGCCCCTCCCCGGCTTCTCCTGCCGAGGATGAGGTAACAACACAAACAAGCGCTCCCCTGCAGCCGGAATCAGACATGACGGTATCTCTAATTGGCCCATTGAATTAAAAGGGCCACGGTGCAGCTCACAGCGAGAAACAAAAAATATTGACCACTTAAAGGAAGAGAGGGAGAATTGATTTTCAAGATGACAGCGAGTGTTTACCTCATAGCGTGGAGCTCACTCAGTCCAGAGAGTAAAGACTCGTGCACCGTGCACCGTGCACGCCGGCTCCACCGCTGTTGCCTCTCAGCTCACATGCTGCATGTCTCCAATATCTGAATCACACAATACAATCAAGTCAGATTTTTATGGATTTCTAAGTCTTTGGCAATTATACTGAGATATCGTTGTTATATATATATATATACAGATATATATTCTAACCTGTGGATTTACTTTTCATGCCATAAACCTAGTGTAATCTTTAATACACTTGATTGGTTGTCAATCTTAAATAGAACAATTTTTTAAAGCGATTGTAAAATCTAATATTAATGATGTCTTCTACGTGCACAAAAATAAAAATGTGAATTTCTGGACCATGTTTGTTTTGGACCTTGCTGTCGTGATGGCACCAGTGATCTCTCACTCACACGTCAGACGACTGGCAGATGAAAGTGTTTGTAGATCGAGCCGCCTTCTCCCTCATTGATCACTCGCATAAATTCACCGAGCGAAGCAGAGACTGGGAGAATGAACGTGTTCTCGCGTGTGGACGTCCAGAGCCGCCCGGCCGTCCCCTGCACCCTCTGTCTTGCTCATGTCCGTGAGTGCCACTAATGAATGCTCCGGAGTCTTCTTTGTCTTACGCCCGCGGTGTTCATCACATTTGTGGGACATATTAGACGCCCATGGTGCCCCCTCTCCTCGCTCACCTTACACACTCAGACAGACAAATGCAACACAAAGGGCTGATAAGAGGTCTTAGCCTGACAATGACTTATGAATATTTCACTGATGATGAAATATTAATCTGGGTCCTGTTTGTGTTTTGTCTTTCATCGGACTGTTGTTCTTACATTTTGAAAAACACTGTATAATACATCGATTTCATCTCAACCCCCGTTTCAGATAGTTATTGTGTTGAAGGAAAAATGATAAAACGCAAATGAGGTAAATACATTCACAAGTGCCTTTTGAAAAAAATCCAAACTAGAAAGGAAGTCCGGGGATATACTTAATTGTGGTGTTAGTGTGTACCTATTTATATTGTGCAATTTAATTGTATGTTTATACATGGTATTTGTGCATGCACAATCCCATCCTGGAAGTCTACTTCAATGAATATATGTGTGAGAGTTGGTGATGCTGGGGCCATTGTCTAGCATCTGCCGAATGGTGACATCTCCTCCCAACCATTTGGCCTCTGACAGAACCCGCTCACAGCTTGCTTCTCGCTCCATATTGATGTTGCGCACCAGGAGGCTGCTTCAGGGTGCCATTGTAGCGGGCGCTAATTTATGCCTCTTTTCGCTGCACCCAACACCAACGCACCGCAAACATCGCAGCGTGGGGAAAACTCTCAGGTGCACTTCCTCACTCTCCGACCGAAAGTGCAAACGAGAATCGGCGGAATTAAAAGAGAGAGAGACGCCTAGGCTGGTGTGAGATGGCCGTGGGCTATCCAGCATCAGGGGCTAGATAGTGGTAGAGGGGTGGATGTCAGAGCTAACACAACAACAAAAAAAACACACAGTAAGTAATTGATCTTCCCTCCAGCTGCAGAGGAACAACGCTGCCTCCATGGCTCCATCAGGGATCCAGAAACACTTTGAAGCGATAAAGACGTCTGTGAGACGGCCCCTGATTATGATGTGAGTTGAACCTGAACAGCTAAATTTGACAGTTCTAAAAAAAAACAAAAAAAAACAAATACAAACATCACAGCCTTTTCTTTTGTGTACTTTTTTAAATGCACACAGGAAGCATGCGCTGCTTTTCTTTTCTAAGGAATGCAACATTTACCCAGGCGAGTCTGGCAGCGAGGTGAGAGCAGCAGGTGGAGCAGACAGCAGGTGGTTCGCCGCCATGCCATGTTCTACTGTTTGACATGCGAGTAACGTGTCAATCAATGGCTTCCTCCCTGCTTCTCCTTTGGGGCCTTGTGCTATTGATTTCAGAGTGTGTTAGAGTACCAGGGGGTCTTTACAACCACGTGGAAGATTCACACCGCCGAAAAAAGATCTTTTCCGATGTACCCTGTAGGCTTTTTTTACCTCCCAGGTTAAATAATGAAAGGGTTAATGGTGTCGTCACATCCTATTAAACAGAGGGGTACTCTAATTAAAGAGGTTTAAAGAGGAAGGAACAGCTCACAATTAGAAAAAGATTCCCAATAATGAGTCAGGAATGTCATTGATCCCATGCTTTCATATTCTTTCAACGAGGATTTGGCTTCCTGCTTTATTTTGTTAATTAATTGCTCATCTGCCCGAGTCTCTGATTCAATTAACGCGTGCCCCTTTGAGTGAGAGCGTTAAAACAATCTTTAAATACGGCTGCACTTCCGAATGGTTCAAAAGGCCCACTGGTTCCCATTAACCCTCCGAGGACAAATCATTAACGACTCATTAAATCATATCTCCTTCCATATCCGTGAGCTTTCTCTTCTGGCAACAAATGGGCGAGGTAATAAATCTCGTCATCAAACGGCCTCAAATCATAGCTGCTGTGGTTTCTTATCAAGGACACTAATTAGAGGCAATAAAAGGAGTCCTTATTCCTTCCCCCTTTTGTGAAGCCTCTTGAAGTTGGAATAAAGGTATGATAGAGACGAGTCGTGTGCAGGAGACGTGGAAATTGTCTTCACTACAACTCGTGCAGTCGCCCTTCTGAACGGACCTGTGTGGGAATGGGGCGGTTTGTTTGGTCTGTGGTGATAATGGTTGAAACTTTCTTTCTGAAACTGTAAAAGCATCCTGCAGCATCGGGACTCGGCAGTCGGCCGAACCCCCGAACTGGAGAATCTGTCGTCTCTGCTGTTGTCATGAATGTGTTGTGGTTGTGATCGACAATGTGACAAACAGTGATGAGTCCCAACCGACCCTGCTACAGGGCGCTGGTTCTGTTTATTCAAAGTTTTCTAATTAAATTAATAGGAACAAATCCAATGTGTTCAAACTGCACCAAAACTTCCTCTGGCCCTGAACACTACACATGCCAAGTGAGAAGCCGATGACTCTAACTAGGGCTGCCTGATTAATCGAAATTTAATTGTGATTTTGATTATGGGGTCTAACGATCGCCAAACTACTATAATGGAGTTGAAATGATCAGTCGGTCAGAGAGTGTTAGGGTTGCCATCATTAAGGGTTGGAATCACCGGGCACCGATATCCTGGCTTCACGGAGGAATAAGACGTTTACCGGAACCGGAAGTGATTCACTTTATTGCGCACGCTCCAGTCATTTAAAAGAATAAAGTATAGACTTCAGAATAAGAGCACATAATCGTTTGAGTAATCGTGATTTTGAAATTGTCCAAAATAATCGTGATTATGATTTTTTTCCATAATCGAGCAGCCCTAACTCGAACTGATCTCGAGATATGAGGGACACACACAGACAGACAGAGACGTGGTAGCAAAAAAAACACACTACAGTTGCCGTTTGAAAAGGTATCAAAGGGCAATTGTTGTTGCATTATTAATTCAAATTTTTATTTGCGAACTCTTTATGTTTCACCTTGTAGCATCAAATGACCCTCTTTGTTGTTCCTGGAGCTGTCCCCTTGTTTCACGGCCGGCGATCACTTGACGCGGGATGTGCAGTGTGCATGTGATCCTTCTGTTTGAATCAATCATGTGTCACAAAGTGTTGCTTGAATGCATGATTAGCATAGTGGATGCTGTAATCACTGTCTGCTCGCCGGCGCGCGTGCTTATCTGAAGCAAGAACTGGAGCAATGAAGCAAAGTGAGGTCGCCCATATTGTTATGCAGTGGCCAGGCTTCATCTCTTTTACTTTTATCTCTCTGAGTCTCTTCTACTTTCCATTCTTTTCTCTTTTTTTCTTTCTTTCTTTTTGTTCCTTACTTCTCTCTCTACTTCCACAACCACCTCCCTCCACTCACTCTCTGTCTCTCCGCCTCCCTCCCCTCCACGGCGCGGTGGGGGGAAGATGTATGCCGGTGCCCAGGTGGAGAGGGGGAGAAATCAATAGTGAGGCTGTTTGAAGTTTTCTGAAAGACTTCCCAGGGAAGACGCTCTTGTCAGGGTGATAGATAAAGCTCGCGCCTCAGTCAGCCCCGGCAAGAGGCGGCCAGAGGAGAGGAGAGCGCCTCACCTTTTTAAGTGGGGCCCTAATAATAAAACAGCATGAATAAAACATCCCGGCTGAACCACGCGCTGCATTAGCGCTGCCGTCCCGTTATAAATGATACCGGTGGCCCTGGCGCCATTTGGGTAAAAGCCCACAGCACCACTTTAAAAGAGGGCCGTGCACAGGGAAAGGGGAGATGGATTGATACGTGTGTTCTTCACTTATTTATTTATATGTTACGGGGCTCAAGGAAGAATGTGGGAGAATTAGTAAGTTTTAGTGTTCCAGGGTGACTTATCGTTGCTTCATTGCTTATGGAGTGCGACCATCAGTGTGAGGTCTTCATCTTTGTGTGTAATTCTCCCTGCCCACTGTTCAAGGTTTGCAACAATTGACAAAGAAAGACAGAAATTCTTCTTGGCTCCTGTTCTCCCATCCATATTTCTGCTCCGTGGTCTCAAGAGTTACACCAAAAGCCTCAAGCTGTAATATCATCATACATTTTTAACACCCCTGAACCAAGCACTTGCTCTTACGACTTGTTTATCCTGCAGGTAACTCTTTCTAGAGCCGCGAGAGAGAATTCCCGAAAAGTGATAACTCAATGTTCATCAAACGCAGCAGCTGACAAGGTCATTTCCTTCCCGTTTCATAGTTTAGCCTTTTCATCGCAACAAAGCCAATAGTGTGGCAGCAACAGCAAAAAGAACATGACAGGGCTGTACAAACTCATCACTCATCAGCAGCATACACTCTGTAGCTTTCAGCTTAGTGGAGGAGCCAGAAGGCAATTGGAGCCTCGGAGGGACATAAATCTCCCAGCACTGCTGCCCTGACCTCGTTTGTTCGGCCCTGACCGCTTCTTACTCGGGGCTCGACGGTGGAGGGGCGGGTGGTGCTGCAGCCACAGGGTCCGGGACCGAGCAGAGCTACCGGAGCCCAAGGGTAAGCAGGATCAAGTGGCCTGTCGCAGGGGTCAACAGCTCTCAATAACTTCCCCTGCTCGGAGGTCAAACCCATGACCTCGGTTGCAGCCGGACACTTCGGAGAGACGGTGGCAGGAGAGGTCAAGCCCGCTCCACCTCTGCTTTCACCTCCGCTTCCTCTGGCCACACAGGTGTCAGAGGCCCCGGTCCTGGCTGAAGGTCAGAGGTCGTGGTGCATTAGAGGCTCTACTTTAATGTGCTGCACTGGGCCGTGATGAGCTGCTGCTGGAGCTTCGGGCAGCAGCATCGATGCCGGAGCCGGTGCATGAGTCCCAGTGATCTAATGAAGGGTTATAACGCCTTGCTACCGGAACTCTCATTGGCACCGAGCCATGGGGTCTTACTTGTTTGGCTCGAGTTCTTAAAATAGTCGATAAAGTTCTGTTAAATCCAGATTATTTCTGTGGCGGTAAACCCGCCCTTTAGTCAGAGTTAAAGACTTTGATTCTGTCTATTCTCCTCCTTTGATCTATGAATATATCATTTTAAAAACATAAATTTGAAAGTCACCATGTATTGAGCATAGACTTTATCAAGTTGGATCGCCAACAGAATCTTGATCTCTCCCTGCTGGCTGGCTGCAGAACTAGGTCGTAAATCCTGCCTCCTGTTAGTGGATGGACAGGGGCCAAACACACTGGTGTCTGTCGTTTGAGGTACTTTTTATCTTGCTGATGTTTTTTCGTGTGCTTTTTTTTCTGGTAACTTCTCACGACTTGCTTTAGGTCGAGTGTGTGTATCTGCGGGACCTGGCTACCACAACTTCATCCTCCAATCGCTACAGACTCGGCCTCCAAATGTGCAAAATGGCCGAGTTTGTATCTGGGCTGTTTTGGCTCCATTTCTAGGTCGTGGGAATGGTACTAAGGCCTTAGTCCTCTGCAGGGTTCCAGGTTCGGTTCCAACTTGCTGCCCTTAGCTTCATGTCTTCCCTGCTCAGATGGGAACATTTGGACACTGTTGAGCGATCAGGTGCTGTTTTAGTGTTTGCAAAAAGACCATTCAGAAAAATTATAGAGGAATATTTAAGCAACATTGTGCTGTCGAGGAATGTTTAAACAAAACCCAGAACATTTGGAGAATGTTGGTGAACATGAAGAGAACGCAGCTGGAGCGCTGAGAAGGTTTGATACGTGCTGAGGGGAAGATATGTGCCTAACTCTGACAGCACCCCACAGAGCCAATCACAGAGCCGGGAGTCTCCTTATTTGTTTAGCAGCCACCAGATAAATAACAACATTCCGCTCTGAAGTAAAACACTCTGTGTCTCGCTCTGTCTCTCGGTTCTCCCCCCCGCTCTGATCTCCCATTCCCCCCACAGCCTCCATCGCTCGCTTTGTCTCTTTCTGCACCTTGGCAGTTATTTGTATATTTGTTGCTCTCTATGTCTACCTGTCTGCAGCTATCACACAGCCAGGGGCTAGCTGTTTCTTCCTCCTCCATGAACTGTAATATCTCCTCCTCGCTCCTTTTTTCTGCTGTCGTTCTGACTCACTTGTTGTGTTGCATTGAAAACACATATCGGCAAAATTTGTGCTTTTCAGGAATCAGAAAAGCAACAGAATATGTAAATAACGTTTTGTTTTAACGATGATGAAGAAACGCAGGATTTGATTGCGTTGACTTATTATGTTTGGCTGCAGGAGAAAGTTCATGTCTCTGTCTTCATCTCTTGTTCTACTGACAAGGTGACAGAATCAGTGTCTGTGATACAGCCCCTGTGTGACAGCATGATACGCATCAGACACCCCCAGTTTGATCCTGATTTCCTGGTTATGAGCCAACTGAGTTTGATATTGAGCTTTGTCAAACATTGATTCATAAAGATTTTTTGTTTTTGTGCTTAAAGGGTTATTTAGGCCAAAGAGTAGGGATGTCACAATATGACATTTTGGTGTCACGATTATCTTCAGAGGAAATATCATAGTGTCACAGTTTTCACGATTATTGATACGATAGAAGGAAAAGACACATGACAAGCAACATATAGCTGTAATGTTTATAGTGTAACATTTGGCTGTTTAAAAATAATCTATGTAAGCCAATTTATTTAGTTGCTTATTGTGGAAGGTTTGTCAAGGAATTTTGGTTTCCTGTGATCATAAGCAGTGTGTCTGGTTTGGGACTTTTATTGTGAAGGGTCACCAACGGAGCACCAATTGTTTTTTAAGTAGTGAATTGTTGACAAGTTGTGAAAAAATATTCATGTCTTGGTTCAAAGTCACATTCTTCATGTGCTTATTATACTGTTACCTCTCAGTTTGGTGGATTACACTCTCGGCTACATTTATGAAGGTTGATAGAGAGAGAGAGAGAGAGAGAGAGAGAGAGAGAGAGAGAGAGAGAGAGAGAGAGAGAGAGAGAGAGAGAGAGAGAGAGAGAGAGAGTGTGTGTGAGTGTTTTTTGCCGACGTAAGGCTGTTACGTCAGTTCCCTCTTCTCAACTAACGTTTCAGTAAAGTGTCTCACACACACAAACAAGACAATTCTTATGGTTATGAAACCGCAACGTCATAAAAACCTCGGTTATGGTAAAATCGTGGTTAATCCCGACGTCCCTATCAGAGAGGATGATGATAAGTGTGTCCACTTCTAAATACACCCGTAGCTTTTTACTCAATATAATCAGATGAATAGTTATCACATAACTTCATCTGCACGTCTTTTTTTTTTAGAGGCTTTAAGAAAACATTGGTTTGTAAATGAAATCCTCTTCCTATTCAAAATCATTTGAATATTTTTGAATTAATGGAAGCAGAAACCATCGTGGATATAATAGGGAAAAAATAAAAAGAGAAATCAATTTTTAAAAGTGATAACGTGACTTGCACAGCATGTTCTAATATTTCCATATAGAATTCCCACATGAGACGGCACTTGCTGGAGTTTGACCTCAGATTTCTTCAACCGTTGTTGCCGCCCCAGATTCCTCTTCCCACAGAACGTATAGCGACATGTTTCTTTGCGGCGTTAACGTACAAAGCAACTGACATTACACAAGAGTTACACGATACCAGGAGATACAGGTTATCCCAGAGGTTGTCAGCTGGCAAAGTCGTGTCAGGTAAAAGCTGTAAAAAAAAAAACACAAGACGAAAACACCACATGACCCAAAACAAAAGCCCCACCAGTGCTCCCAGTGCGTGTATGAGATCATCAGCAGCACCCCGTTGATTGCCATTAAGGCCTTCGCTCCTGAGAAGCTGCGGAAATTTATGGACACATTAGAGCCGCTGCTACAGACAGCGCTGGATACATCACAGTGAAAAGTGTGACAGTCGAGTGTGTGTGTGTGTTTGTGGCTGTTCACCGCTGGACCACAGACGTGAGCCACTGACACCTGGTCGTTGTTTTTTATTAAAAGACGATGGATCCGTGTGTTTTAGTTTCAGCTCCATTGCTTTGTTGAAATTTAATGCTGATATAAAGATGACGCTGCCCAGAACAAACTGTCTGAAACTGAAAAATTGTCTTTTCTTTATGGCTAAATGTTATATAAAGAGACAGGCTACGGTTGTGAATCAGTTTTTATTTGGTTTGTCAAAAGCATATGTTGCAGGATCTGTGTTTTGCACGTTGCTGTTTATTACACATGTATTACGGGCTCTGCTTGAATGAGAGCTTGACAGCGGATAGCTCGGCCGCACCGCTGCAGGTTCTGTAATTAAATCTGCGGATGAAATATTGGAATGCCAGCGAGAGAACAGAGGCCAAAACCTGGAGAGCTCGGAGTGAAAGTGCTGAGCCGTACACTTTGCCAGTTCCTCCCCTCCCGGTCATGTTACCGGCCCCCGACAGACTCAGCCCGGCTGAAAACGGCAGTGGGTGCGAGAGTGGCAGGGGCCCAGGTGATGGAGGTCTGTGGGAATTTATGAAGTTATTGATCGACTGGTTCGGGCCATCACTAACCTTCGCCCAACACACGGGGGAAAAGGGGGAGAAAGACGATAAAAAAAAAATTGGGAGCGGGTCTTTATTCTTTTTTTTTGTTTTCCCGCCCCACTCCTCCAAATATTAATATCCTAATTTTACATTTTTAATCCAGACAGAGCCGTAAAATAAATGCCCCTGTCCGGCAGGCCATGGTAAATAATTAAAATTGAAAATTGATTGTTTGCACCAGAGCCGGGATTTATGGGATAGGGGCTCCACTGCACCCCCGGGGGACCCACTCCCACGTCTGCACACACCGGCCTTGTTCCCGTGTGCTAAGCATTTTTTCACATTATTCTCCACCTAATATGCTAAGGAGAGTGGGTAGTGTGTGTGTGTGTGGGGGGGGGGGGGGGGGGGGGGGGGGATGGAGAATAAGACGGTGGGAGGGAGAGGAGCAGTGGAGGTACGCTTTGTAAGATGACTACTATGGTGTTTCTTTTTTTTTCCACAGAAATCAATGGATTGAAACCCCCCCCCCCCCCCCCCCCTCTCTCCCTTCCACACGGCTCTAATATTTATCTCAATGTCCTGTCAATAAATATAACAAGGTTAGTTTTATAACGGTTTACCTGGGGAATTCGATCCAAGGGAAGTTATATTTGTTATGCCCCCGATTAAAAACAGGCAATCGATGCGGGTGGAACTACCACATAACCACCCCCACTCCCCCCCCCCCCAACTCATAACCCTTCTCCTCCGTCCCCTTTACCATTTCTCCCCAACTTCCTGCCCCTCGTTGGCAACAGGCGATATGAACACACTCACAGCACAAAGACACACCTCCTGTCCGCGCGGTTACAAACGCAGCAAATGTCTTTGCCTTCCCCGACCGCGGTGGCCCCCGCCATGACAGCCCCACCTGACTAATGAACGCTGGGAAAACAAATAATGGCCCTCGCGTAAAATTAATGAGGGAGGAAATGCGCCTCGGCTAACGTTCGTTTGTTACGCCGCTGTCCGGCTGTACCGCATGTATGTGGGTGTTCGCCATAATGATAATTCACTTCATGTAGCCTCGCACATCAAGATGAATCTGTTCGGTCACCTGTGGCTCAGGGTTCCACCGGCGTGTTTTACCCAACGCAGCAGCAAAATGTATTTCAGCACACGTGTCCTCACCGTGTCCATTTTATCATAGTCTGGATTTTAGCCTGGGCCAAATATGATCAGCTAGTCATTTTCTTTTGTAATATAAAGCTCTTTAATTGGGGTAATTAAGCTGAGCAGGTCCATATAAGACTCTACCCATAAATTAAAAGAACTTGCCGGGCCCTGCTTAGTTGAAAGTGCTTCTTTGTCTTTTTACTTTTTTACCTTTTTGGAGATTCAGAGTTTAGCACTTGCATTTTTTATTGTCCTTCAACTGTGGCACCTCGCGGTGTTGCTCTCGAAGCACTGCGCTGACAAAAATTCAAATTTTCCTCTTTTTTTTTCATCTCCCACACTACTTGCTGGCAGAGAACAGTGCGATAACCTCCGTGGTTCTATCTTAATAATTAAAACACAGTGGTATGAAGTGGAGTGCTGCTCCTTTATTTATGAGAGACGCATGCACAGTGAAGTGATTGTGTTGAAACCAGGCGAGCCCTTGATCCCTGACATAAGGGTTTTATATTTTCGGGGCATATTTGAATATCAATTCTGAGACATGATCACCCCACTAGCACAGCCCGACCACACTCCCAACCACTGTCACCCCCCACACCCACCCCACACATACACACACACACACACACACACACACAACCAGCAGGACAAGGGGCAGAGGAATGAATGATCAAACACACATCAGTCATGTCAGAAACGCACACCTCACTGTATGTGCATACCTTCATTTATGTTAAAACATAAAAACATGCTTCACTACCAAGGACCCATGCAGTTAAATGGTCTAGTTGAAAATAAATATCTCGGGAACTACTTTCTTCTGCTTGATAATTCCACATAAACTTAATGAACGTTTGTGGGTTTTCTAGAGAAACAAGGATGTTGTTCCAGGGAAGAAGTGCTGCAGTAAAATGTTCTTCCTCCATTGTGTTAGTGTGGAGGCATCTCTGACTTCCATAAACCTGAACAAATGAAAACTATCTGCATTTGCATGTGTAATTTTTTGTAGACCCAGCTTTCCCTGTGTAAGTAGATTTATTTGTGTAATACCTTTCAAGAGTAAATGTCACAGAGTGCTAGCCAAAAAAAAAGAAGAAGAGCAAAACAAATTTAAACAAACACGTAAATCAAATTAAAGAAAAGCAATTTCAAACAAATAGGTCTTGAGCTGCTTTTTAAAAGTGTCAACAGCGTCTGGAGATGGCAGAACCGAAAAGGGAGAGAGTTTCAAAATGTGAGTGCCGCAGCCTCCAAGGCGCAGTCTTCTTTTGTGTGTGTGTACCAGCGCTTGTTTACATCCCCACATACATAACCTCAGAACAAAGCTGCTCCCTGTGTGAGTATGTAAACCTCTCTCCCCCCATTTCCCCTCCACCACCACCACCAGTAGAGAAAGTGATTGTCCACTGTAGATAACATGCACTGCAGTTCACTGGCAATGTAATCCGTCAGTGCCGGTGTAATTCTCCCATGCAAAAGTACCAAGTGCATGTGCACAGAGACCAAGAGCCTCTTCCACCACCACCACCACCATCATCATCATCATCATCACCACCACCACCACCGCTACCACCAGAACGGGGAGCGCCGAAGAAATCAATTACTCCCAGGGCGGGCCGCGGCCGAGAGCGCATACATCCACCAGGGGAATTATTTAGAAGAGAGGAGGAGAGGTGGAAGGTGGGAGGAGGGAAGAGGAAGGTGGAAGGATGTGGCCTTGCTGGGGTCCCCCATCTACTGCAGCTCAGAACTCTAATCCCTCACGGCGACACGGCCCCATCTCCTCACATTACCGAGCCGATACACTTCTCAATCCTGCCGGCCCGCTGACTCAATAGATCCGCATTAGCTTCCCCTCCCAGAGCCCGCTGCCAAATTGCCCGATCAGAAGCGCAGAGGAAAACAATACCTATTCAGCAGCATCACACATACACACCCGGGCGTGGGCGTGCTCGCTGACACACGTGCACACACACACACACACACACACACACAGTATGCGATTATTAAGCATCGTGCGATTGGGCAGCGGGAGCTGGAGGGATTTCATGATCCAAATATAAAATGAAGAGATGAGGAAGTGCGTCAGGGTGTGTGTTTGTGTGTTGCACATGCACAATATGTGTCTCCTTTTTTAATGTGGGAGTGATATTGTTATGTGTAAATATATGGAGAGAGAAAACAGTCACCTCTGTCGAAACACACCTGCCCAGTGCACACACACACGCACACACACAGACACACACATACTCCCCTCCTTCTTTCTGTGCTACAAGGCCACTGATATCACAACATCATGGTTTTTGAACAACTTCTTTCAGGAGAAGCTGGTTGATGAACTTTCTTTATCGTTTCAAATAGAGGAAAATAAAAATTCTTTAAACGTTGACACACTTTTCCTTTATGTTACAAACTGTTTCTTCTAATAAATGAAAAAAAAGTACTGTTATTTCACACGTGGCTCTCTCTCTGAGGTTTCTACGTTTTTATTTTCCCTGTTTTGATTTGATTTGATTGATTAACAAGTAATTTTTTTGAATATGACTGTTTGGTTTTCATCATTTGGTTGTTTTATAATGAGATACAAACCACATGTGTGGTAGATGACACTGAGCTGCTGGTTTTAACTTCCATTAAAAGCCTTGCACGATTCCCTCAGTATTTAACGTTGAGTTATTCCCTTTTTTTTCTTTTGATTGATTGATTGAATATTTTATTTAGACCTCGGAAAACACATTGAGGGATAAGACCCTCATTTTCAATGGTGCCGAGGGTACAATAAAGAGTTGATACATAGAAGAGTTAATACATTGAATAAATATATTTTAAATAACTGCATAAATATATTTCCCTTTTTGAATGAAACTGTATTTAGTCTCCATGTTTACATCATTCACCGCTGGGTGCATGTTGCAGGAAGCTGTGATGAGCTCGCGTACCGTTTGTCTTTCTCCAGAGGAATGATTAATTCAGTGTTCTTGAAGAGTTGCACATGGACTCCAGTCAGTGGTCGGCAGGATTTATCAGGTGCTGTAATGGAATTATTCTATATGATATAAGAAAACTGCTCTACATTGTAAGACAGGATTAAATACAGTCTCAGTTTTCACAATTTTAACAATTCAAATCCTAGTTCTTATCCCCTAAAACAATAATATTAAAGATCAGATAATGTGATTTCAGTGTTAATGATATGAAGGAGTAAAAGTGCACATACAGCACTTTAATTATTCACAGTATCAGGTAAATAGGAAGTGTTACACACATGAGACTCCACCACCCTCGTGCTCTGACTTATGGTTGTGCCGTTCATCTTTCTCCTCTAATATTCTCCTTGATGCCTCCCAGCTCTTGCCATATACATTGACTCAGAGCAAAGAAGGGAAGCTTTCTCTCTCCTCATCGCGATGTCAGGGGGGTGGAGAACCAGAAGGATGTGGGGAGGAATCCGAAGGCCTGGTCGGGGTCTCAGGTCATTAAATATCCATGTTGAGGAGGAGCGCTCAACCCGTCCCAGACGTTCAGCCGCACCACGCTGCATCATCCCGGATTCCTAACCACACCATCCGGTTTCTGTCTCGTGCTCTCCTCCCAGTTTCCCCTCACCTACCTCCTCTTTCCCTGTTCTCTCTCTCTCTCTCTCTCTCTCTCTCTCTCTCTCTCTCTCTCTCTCTCTCACACACACACACACACTGTTTACAACCTCTGGAGACTCGCGCAGACTGTACACAGCCTCACACACACACACACACATGCTCCATCACGACCATAAAATCCTACCTCAGCCAAACTCCCTGCGCACTTCATCCAGGTCTGAGTTGTCATCACTGTGAACCACCCTAGAAAGGACACACACACACAGACACACACACACTACACACACTACGCAGAAAAATGTTCATCTCAGGACCCCCTATGTGATTCTATTAATAGCTAATACACACCACCATTAGCATGCATGGAAACCTCCCCTGCACTATTAATAGGACGTGTCCAAATCAGTGCTGTCGCATTAGCGGCTAACTGCTACAGCATGGGGAGTTTAAGTGTTGCTAACCGAGCGTGCCTGGTTTATTATGCCTTGTGTGAATAATAAAATACCCTTCTCTAACTCTCTCTCTCTCTCTCTCTCTCTCTCCCTGTAGTTCCAGTGCTCTCTCTCTCTCTCTCCCCCTGCCACACTCGCTCTGTCGCAGCACCTCTACATACATGGGCGAACTTGGCAGAGCACTTTGTTTGAACACCGAGGAGCTCGCCTTGCATTGTGAATATTTAACTTTTCTATCGCCGGGCGACGGATACATTTCGCCGTGGAGGGGGGGGGGGGACACCGATTAAAAGGCCGTGTCACAGATTAGCTGAGCAAGAGCTGATGTCACATTTCTACCTCTGTCCCTCTGTGTGACGGGCTACCTTTCTTTTTCTGCTCGAGAGGCACATGCAGCATTCAAAAGAACCCAAGTCTTATTGTGAAATTAAATGAACCCGTGTTGAAAGTGTTATAAATAGAGAAAATACCTCACATTGTTATTGTTATTTATACAGTTTATAGTCTTTAATGTTTATCATACGTCATCACATAATTTATCATAAGCCTGTTACTTCCTGAAACACAAGATATATTTCATTTTAGTAAAAGAATGCACTGTTAATCATTGCTTTATTATAATAACAAGAATAATCAATTAGTTGTTTGAAAGAAAATGAATCCGAATATCAGCATTTTGATAATAAATACTATGTAGTAAGACTAAATGATATTGGATCATTTCCAACAATCGGTATTCTGACACTGGTTTTGATCAATAAAGTAATCGGACTGTTGGATTAATGTAAATCAACATAAAAATCTTGATGTGTTTCTCTCAAAATTGTCTGAATGAATAAATCTAGAGAAATGTTTTTGTATAAAATTATATGAGATTTGTTAAATATCATACTTTTGTATTTTTGCTAAATGAATTTGGAATGAAAACTGTTGAAATCAATTTTGGAACATAACTTTATAAACTGTGTCATAACATGTAACACTACATTACGCCTGTGACTCCATCTCATCCAGAACCTCTTAAAGTCCCCCCCCCCCCCCGCTTGCTGCTCTCGATCCTCTCCTCTAACTAGGTTTCCCTTCCCTCTCTCTCTCATCCACCACACCCCCACCTTTTCCCCTCCTCTTCCCTTCATGTGTTCCCCCTCTCCTTCCATCTTTCCCCCCCCCTCATCTCGTGCAGCGGATGTCCCGCGGGACGGCGTTTCTCCACGCGGCGCGCCAACGAGCAGAGAACAAGAGGCGAGGTTTCTTAAATGTCCTGCTAAACTATGTGCTTTTCCACCCTCTCCGTTTCTCTGTGGCTCTGCACCTTCCTCTGTGGCTCTCATTACCTTTTGTTTCACACGGGAAGGCTGTTAGCGGCACACGTTCTCCGTCACCTCCGTAACAGTTTGTTTAGTGGAGGAGTGAAAGAGGGAGTCTTTTTTCCAAAGTGTTTTTTTGTGTTGTATTTTAAACCACGAGAAGGTTGTGTGTGTGTGTGTGTGTGTGTCGCTCACAAACAGTAACGAGCTAAATGTGGCCTTTATCTGAGGCCACATTTTTTGTATAGTTATGTGGGAGAATGCACTCGGTGACATAGAGTAGAGTAATACCTGTTGTGATTGGCCCCTGCTGGCTGACCTTACTATCACCAACCCTGCCTCCCTCATTTGGGGATGGGACATATTAAAAAGTCAAAGTAAACGTTAATTACACTTTTGTCAAATATCGGTTTCAGTCATTTTTAGGTAGTTCTCTTTGTCTGTCTTAATTTTTCTGTTAAGACTAGTTTTACTTTGTTATGTTATGTGATAAAAACTAGAGTGAAACATCATGATTGACAGAGAATGATTCTCGATTGGTCGAGAGCGTGTATGGGCGGGACCTTGATCCTTCTGACTTTGGCTTTAAATGCCCGAGATTACATCGTTCATATCCGATATATTTTTGCGTAATTTCCAGATAGCGGGAAGAAGTTGGGATGCGTCCTCCATGTTTATATTCAGTGTATAATCCTAACAGACTCCTAGCAAAGTGGATATTCACTCTCCTGCATATTTCAACAGAGACAATTGAAGTTCCATGTCCTCCATCAGATTGTACATCTCACTCCGACAGGGAGAGTCGTGTTCGAGTCCCCGCAAACCTTTTCCCCTCCTTCTCCACTTCTCCATATTCCAGGGTCATGATTCTTAATGGGCCGGGGACCAGTCCTTCATCCCAGCCTCCTTGGATTTGCCATTAACCATCATGAGGTCAAGACCTGCGGGCAGGACCCAAAACAGCGGTGGCCCATTATTTCTCAAGGAAATTGATTATTGATTGGGAACGAAAACAGAACTGATTGAGGGTGGAGAGAGAACGAGCGAGACTCGGGGCTCAATAAAGAAAGATTGAAGCGTGTCACACAGCAGGCGTATCGGCCGGACAGGAATCGAACGAGCGGGGGTCCACACTTCACCTCCAATCCCAACTGGCAGATTGATTTGGCTCTTTCCTCCGTCCAGATATTCTTCTCTAATTTTCTGGCTTCTTTATCTTCTTTTTCTTATCTTATTTTCCTCTTCCTCTTCATCCTCATTAACCTTCCCTCACTTCATTATTCTTCATACTGTCTATACAGCACCTAACTTTATATGGTGGTGGACTTGCTGTGTACATAATTGCATCTGCTTATTTGTGTGTTTTGTGTGCGTTGCATGTCCATGTTTGTAGCGTTGGGTTAATTTCAGTTACAGCACATGTATACTGTATGGGATCGTGTGTGTGTTTGTGTGTGTGTGTGTGTGTGTGTATGTGTGTGTGTGTGTGTGTGTGTGTGTGTGTGTGTGTGTGTGTGTGTGTGTGTTTGTGTGTGTGTGTTTGTGAGGTCCAAGTTCCTGCAGTGTTGACAGGTCTCTTGCATGTCCTGGCCACTCTAGACAAACCAAGGTTGGGTTTAATCTTATAATGGCTGAGAGAAGGCCTCCTTAAAGCAAATCACAATGCATTGACCAGGAGACTCATACATTATTCAGAGTTCCTTTTTTTCATATCACAGCAACGCTCACACACACACAAACTCAACAACACACAGGCTCATTTGCGCTAATGTTTCTGTGTAAAGTGCATGCACACACACACACACACACGCACACACACACACACACACACACACACACACACACACACACACACACGCACACACTTGCCTCTCTGCAGGCCACACCACCGCTCACGCAGGATTTAGTTGTAATTCAAATAATTGATATGAATCTCTGCCTTGATTGAATTAGCACACTTGAGCTAATTGAGGTATCCCTTCTGGTCACTACTACATCCTCAGATTCTATTAATTTTGTCAAGTTGAATATATTTTCATCCTAAATGGAATAGATTACAGGAACATGGGCCCTTAATGTTCATACTGACATCCTGTAGGAAACTTGGGAAGATAGACGATGATGCAAAACATAGATGTGTGTCCTCATGTTTCCTCGTGTGTGTGTGTGTGTGTGTGTGTGTGTGTGTGTTCTTCCATCACCCTGTAGTGTCCGATACAGTAATTAGAGCCAGATTAAATATTCATTAATAGGGCTATTAGTAAAATAATCTGATGGACTGGAACAATAGAGAGTTTAATCAAGTGTTTAAGAGAAGAAAGAAACTGAATTACTGTGGAATCAAGGTATTTTACTTTATTTTCCTCTCTTCCATATGAATTATCATCAACATTGAACATGCAAAAGCAGTAAAAAACTATTTCATATATAAAATACAACAATTTTATTTGCATAGAAATATAGCTTTATTTCAGACTCTTAAGTTTAAGTATAAAAATAAAATGGCCATAGTAATAATATTTAAAAAATATTTTTTTTCTAAATAAAATGCAGAATTATAAAAAAAATAAAAAAAAAAATAACAGGAAACATAATGTTGTGGTCACTAGATTCACTTGCATGTTTGCCCCTGTCATGGCATGAGAATAATGATAGGTTAAAATGCAAGTTCACACACTGACAACACACACACACGCACCCACCCCCCCACACACACACACAAACACTGGCCCAGTCACAGTAGGGTTTGTATATTTAGCCCCTGTGCGTCCTGCCTTCCCCTAATTGGCTCCTTTGCAGCAGAGCCCTGCCACTGAGGCACAGGGTGCGCCTCTCTCTCTCTTCCATCTGTACATCCATCCATCCTTCTGTTCCTCCTCTGCATCACCTCCACCCTTTACCCCTCACCAGGGGCGTCGTTAGGCCTCAGATGAGATGATAGTATTATTATTGTATTGTATTGTTGTCATAATTAATATATAGATTTGACCAAATGTAAAAAAGTTAAGTAACATTGTTTGTCTATGCTCTGCTGTGTTCGTATGAATAGTAGCAAACTAAATGAATCACACTTATTTGTTTCACTCCAACACTGTGTTAATTGATCAATGAATCCTGTATGTATATTCAGAAAGACAGAGGTAGATGTTACTGTACTAGTTTTTTTTATTCAAAAAGTTTAACATATTTACAACACATCATTAGATCATTTAAAATATGTACAAAGTGGGACAGGGGAGGCTTCTCCACCTCTTCTCTCTCCTCCAGCTCATCTCGGCCTCCTCCTTTCTGTAGCTCAGTCCCATAGTTGGAGTTTTCTCCTGCTGCCGTTTCATCTCCTTTCGGCCCTGAAGCAAGCACCTTCTCGTTCTCCTTCTCCATGTTGACCTCCACCTCACTGCTCACTTGTGCAGACTTGCTTCCAGAATTTTAGCCTTGGCCTGACAGTCAGTGAGCTCCGCCAAGCAGTCAACATAGGCCCTGAGGCGAGCGCGCCGTTTCTTCACCTCCTTCGTTATGACAACATCTTTGTCTTTCACCTGGTTTTCCAGCTGCTCCACCTTCTCCGTCAGGGCCTGGATCTCATTCTCCTTCTCCGTCTCCATCTCCCTCTCGGTCTCAGTCTCAATCTTAATCTCCGTCTCCTTCTCCTCCTCCTTCTCCTTCTCCACCGCCATCTTTATGATATCATCTCTGTCTTTAAGATGGTTTTCCAGCCGCCACACCTCCTCCTTAAGAATCAAAATGTTCCTGTTGGCTCGGAGGATTTCGACATTGTAGATCGTCACAAGTTTCTCCTTCTCCTTGTCCTTCTCCTTGTCCTTGTAGTTCTCCTTCTCTTTCTCCTTCTCCTTCTCCTTCTCCTTCTCCTTCTCCTTCTCTTTCTCCTTCTCCTTCTCCTTCTCCTTCTCTTTCTCTTTCTCCTTCTCCTTCTCCTTCTCTTTCTCCTTCTCCTTCTCTTTCTCTTTCTCCTTCTCTTTCTCTTTCTCTTTCTCCTTCTCCTTCTCCTTCTCTTTCTCCTTCTCCTTCTCCTTCTCTTTCTCTTTCTCCTTCTCCTTCTCCTTCTCCTTCTCCTTCTCCACCTCCACCTCACTGCTACATCCTGTATCAGGCTGAGGTGGCTCCTGGTGCAGCCTTGCTTCCATCAGCTTAACCTTGGCCTGACAGTCAGTTAGCTCAGCAAGGCAGTCGAGATAGGCCCTGAGGCGAGCGCGCCGTTTCTTCACCTCCTTCGCTATGACAACATCTTTCTCTTTAAGCTGGTTTTCCAGCTGCTCCACCTTCTCCGTCAGGGCCTGGATCTCATTCTCCTTCTCGGTCTCGGTCTCAATCTCCTTCCTCTTCTCCTTCTCCTTCTCCTTCTCCTTCTCCTTCTCTTTCTCCTTCTCCTTCTCCTTCTCCTTCTCCACCGCCATCTTTATGAACTCATCTCTGTCTTGAAGCTGGTCTTGCAGCTGCCACACCTCCTCCTTAAGAGCATTGATCTTCCTGTAGGCTGTGAGGAGTTCGTCATTGAGGATCTTCAGAATATCTGGTTTCTCCATGGTTCACCACAGAGAGTAGATGTATCTTTTGAAGAAGCTGTTGGATGACTTGATGCACTATTTTCCGAAGAAGTTTCTGCTCTTGTCTGGAACTTGAAGTCAAAAGGCTTTATGTCTGCAGGTGACAAGATGAAATAGTGTGTAAGATTTAGGTGAATTTGATCAATCAAACATTCAATATAAAATAGGGATGCACCGATATGGAAATTCTTGGCCGATACCGATACCGATATTTAAAATAACAATCTGGCCGATAGCCGATACCGATATTTGTTTATTTTCTTTTTGTTGTTATTATTTCACCCTTTTGTGCCAGAAAAATAATTAAATCATTATTTAAATAGCACTATTTAAAAAATGTTCAGCCCTTCATCACTCTTATCTTTTAATGACACAAATTGAATCAGATTTATGAAACAATCTTTGATTTAACTAAACTTTATTTAACAGAGACATATAATGACCATTTTTCCGCAAGTTGAAATGGTTCCTTGGGATCTTAATGAAATGACTGTAACACATTTTGGTCAAAATACCACAAGGATTATTTAAAACAGCACCTTTTTACCCTGTCTAAAACAGCCCTGTTAAAGTATCATTATAGAGAACGCTCTTCTCATTGATTTACGGTAGCAGTATTGCCCGTTTATTAGAGGTGTTACGGCTTCTGTGTGTATGACGTATGTTGTCAGTTCCCTTGTTACCTGTGCTTGAGACGGATGAATAGAGCCGGTGCACATGAGAATAAAGTACTTAAACAGACGCTACGCTCATACTTTTTACGCCAAGTTACACTGCGTGAGTCAAGATAACTTAACAATCAGTCGGGCAGAAATCACATCGCGTCAACACCCCCCGTGGCCCTTCGCGATGCTTGTTTTAATTAAACAGTCGGATTCCCCTGGTCCGCACCAGTTCTCAGTCAGCTGTCCAGAGTGGCCGCCGCCGACCGCCGTACCCGGTCCCCTCCAACAGCCCGCCTTCCGCACCGGCGATGGACACCGCCCCCGCGGTCCAAGAGAAAGAAAGCCCCCCCACCAGTGACGTCGTGAGGTGCCACCGGATGAGGACCTCCCGGTGCCGCACACTGAGCCTCCGGCCGCGGAGAGGAGGGCGACGGAGCGACTGCTCCCCCAGCTGCGGCACGTGCCCAGCGGTTTTACAACAAATATGAACATCGGCCAATGATATCGGTGAAAGTCAAGTTTATTACCAATTAGCCGATATCAGTAAACGAGGCGAATATCGGCCGCTACCGATGTTCGGCCGATAAATCGGTGCATCCCTAATATAAAACAATTGACACAGATAGAGAGACACCCGCAGAGAGAAGGAGAGAGAGGGAGAGAGACAGACTGGCTGGTTTAAGCGAGAGAGAGAGAGAGAGAGAGAGAGAGAGAGAGAGAGAGACTCCCTTCCTGCTACGTGTGTATCTGGTTGCCATGGAAACTCAACTGAAAGCACCGGTTCTCTCCTCACTGGGAAGAGAGAAATCTAAACTCTGAGTGCACCACTCAAACAACTATAATTCAGAAACTATAAGTCCTATCTGTGAAATAAAGACATCGGGAGAATTCAAAGACTTTGCCGGACACACAGATATATTTGAAATTTGTGAGAGTAAAAAAATGGGGCCGTGTGAGCAAGTTATGCAAGTTGATGCTCCTTCCAGAAAAGTTTTCTCTGAAATAACATTAGACCCAATAGAGAGGGATTGTTTTTTTCCTTAAAGGAGCTACACACCTCATGTAATGTGCTCCTAGCATTAACTTAAGCTTCCGTCAACTTGTCCTTCAACACATTCAAACTACACATTAACCAAAAAATCACCAGTAAATGTTTTTTTGAAATAAAACTTCCCTCATCAATCACCATGGCACCAAGCCCCTTCGATTTGAATTTGAATTTGATTGGCAGTGATGGAAGCTGTTGTTTTTTTAACTTGTCTTAAATGCTAAAGTTAAACACCAATGTTAATCTTCCCAATGTTACAAAACACATCGTTTGGTAGAATAAGCTGTGAAATGGGAACATTTCCTGCTGCTACAGGTGTTTTGTCCACAATGCCTCGCTCTGCCTGGCCTCGGCGACTTAAAGCTACTTAGCATCACGTTAACACATATCACTCATTAAGATAAGCAGCAGAAAACACAAAAGAAGCCAGCAACAATATTTTCACATTTGTCATAAAAGCAACAGAAAACACCACATTATCAACATGTAACAGCAGAAGCTTCATATTATACAGTGGTTTAATTTCCAACTTGAATAATGAGCCTGAATTGTATCGGTTAGCATGCTGGGTAAATACAGAGAGAGGGTGAGACATGACTTACCTCAGTCAAGGTCAGAGTGCAATAGCAACTGTCTTAAACTTTAACAGTATTTAAAGCAATCAACAGCCAATCAGAGGTCTCCTATCAAAATACCAACTATGATGCTGTTCATCAAAGCATCAAAGGAGGTATTGAGAGAGTGTCCCTGTCAATCAAAAACATCTTCTTTTTCAAATCTTAGCATCTGGTTGCTATGGTGATGGAATCACCTACTGATGATGAAGTTTTGCGATCATTTATTTCTGTAAATAAATTTGTTTCATTTTGGTGGACTTTTAATTGCATCATTCTTGCAGCATCTGATCTTTAATTTTTTAATGGCTCCTGTCTTATCACCTTCTTCTCTTAGTATTAATATATATATATATATATATATATTATATATATTAAATATATATATATACAATATATACTTACATATATGTTTATATACATATACATATGCATGTATACATACATACACATACACATTGTGTGATGGTAGAAAATATATTTGTTTCATTTCATTCTCTATTGTTCATTTCGTCGTGTAACTCTTAGCCGCAGTATTTCATCACAAACGAACATGTGAACATTATACAACCCAGGATATTTCCAACCAAAATTCAGACTTAAATAGTTTAAATTTATTTTACCAAGAGGTTCATGTCACACTGTATGGAGAATATTTAAGAAAAGACGATTTTCTACAACCACAAATTCCATTGCACAAGTGTTTTGCAGCAGAAAATACCTTCATAGGTGTCTATGGATGAGAGTAATACAACTCAGAGCTCAAACAAAACCTAAAGAATCACGGAGACTGATGACCAGTTACAATACATATGATTAACTGGATATGAAATGACTTCTACAAGAGGATATGACATTTTGATCATTTTGCGCAGCCCTAGTTTTCATTGAAATGCTTGTTCTCTCACATGAAAATACTTTGTTCTTTAAAATGCACAACAATGTTTGTCAGTAGGACTTCCTGATATCTTCCTCAACGATGAATGGACACACATTCTGTTCATCCACCGACTGCCCTACCTTACACATGGCATGAGAGTATGATTTTGAAGGTCAGATTTCAAAAAAATCTCAGAGTTAATTTTTACTGTTTTAGATTCTTAGTACTGGAGATCCTTAACATCTTTCTGTCTAAAGTCGATTTTAGGTCTATTTAAGAAGACGTGTACTGTTTGTAGTGATCTATTAATGCAGAATGCAACAAATTGGCAGCTAACATGGTCTATCAATGAGGCCTAACTGGTTTGACCGCTATAGAGGCTTTTGGAATATATTAACTTCATATGAACGGCATATCAACGACAATAAAGAACCAATGTCTGCTGCAGATGTTCTTTAGAAATTTGTATTATTGTACAAAGATAACAAGAACTGTAGGAGTAACCTTTTGTAATTAATTTCTTTGTCAACAACACACCATTCATTATGTAAGAGAAGTTTTTTATGAGATCAAATTCTGACCTGATGTTTTGACAGATTCTTCTTCAGCGTGTCTTACAGTGCAGGGCTGTAATATTAATGTTGCTCTCTGTCCTGCACCTCACATCACCTCTCTGTTCCTCTGGTAACTCAGACCAAATGCTTTCCTGAAAATCCATGTCATATTTATACTGTATTTTGGCAAACTGTGTGCACACAGCAGCACTGGATGATCTTGAGTCTTTACTTTGTTGCTCATACTGTTAGTTATATCAGTCATTATAAGAGTGAAGTCCTCGCAAAGAGATGTAATCCCTGACACAGCCAATATTTTCAACATTATTAGAAATAGCTCCGTTTGTTTAAACCCCTGTTTATCAAACAAAGTGGAAAAAACTATTCTTCTCAGGTTCCTTTTCATCCTCTAATGCAATAAAGAGAAGAACTGAAAATAAAATCGACTGCATTAAATTACTACCAAAGATGCCGGCTTCTAAAGGCATGCACATGTATTTATTTTACAGTAATTTGCTTCTTTTAAATGATAAACAGTGTAGTATATGAGGAATAATGCATCTTAATTATCTTGAGAGACAAATAATGGTTTCGGGTCTTTCTAAAAAAATTAAGCATTTAAATCCAGAGCCTAAATTAGCGAAGTAAATTGTGAAATTTAAAAAAATCTATTTTACTCAATCAGCTGAATGGAAATATTTTATCAGGTGCATGTAGAATATATATGTAGAGTATTTCTTTCTTTCTCTCTCTTTCTACATTTCTTGTCTGTTTGTAGTACTTTTGTGTGTCTCTCAGTAGCCATGTTGTGCCACTTCAGACTTGTGTTGTGTCTCTTAGTCTTTTTTTTGTCTGTTTGCAGTGGATTTGTGTCAAATTGTATTTGTTTGGTTAATCTTTATAGTTATTTTTTGTTTCTTGGTAGTTGTTTGTTCTGCCTTAAAAGATATAAAACAATCACGGCGATTTCCATGACTTTTATAACTTCAGACGACAAGAAATAGCAAATAACGATTCAAAGGGAGCAAACAACATGGAACCTCGAACAAACACAGGAGAAATGATACATGTAAAATGATTTAGAGCAGTCAATTATATTAATGATAAGATAATAAGATATAACAAATACGATTCTTAGTTTCAAAATGTACTCAAAGGAGAGACGTTTAAATGTGCAAAAGTATTGACATTGACAAATGTGACAACTGAAACAATAACATTTGTATTGGAAGCTATCAAATCTGCACCATCAGCAAATGTAGTTATCCTTATAAATCCTAAACATCTCATTTAATTCAATTCAAAAATATATCAGGCAGCACTATTTTGACATGTGACCATGAAATACTACAAATTGCAGCACTGACTGAGCTTTCTCATAGGTTTGACCCAATAGTTAAGTCTCTGGGCTTCAGAAGAGAGTTTCCCTTTAAGTGCCACAATAAGAATCCTTTTCCAACAGGTTGGACATCTCCATCCAGGACAGGTCCCACTGCACCTCCATCACATCCAACTTGGTGGCAGGAAGCACCCCTGCTGGAACTTCCTGTTTGGAAACTGGCCAGCAGCTCCAAGTGCAGAACTTCTGGTACCTTCAGGAAAATACAACAGGCAGTGAATCATTTACTTCACCACCTGTTGGGCTTGTCGTTCATGCAGTAGAAAGTAGGAAGTCAAGACGGATGAAGATTTTGTAAATACTAACCTGTAGTGACAAACGAGCCAAACAGTCAAAGGAATGACGATCAGAAGTAGAACCCCACATGAAGCAAAGATCCATTTCCAGGAACCTGATCAAGATGACATAATACTTGTTTAAATAAATAAAACTGTTATAATAACAACAACAATTGGATTTCCAATCATCTTGGCGGACACTTGTAGTAAGTGTCAGGAAAGGGCCCACTGTATTTTGGTATTAAGCCGATCCAGTCATTTTTTTATCTCTTTCTTTAACATTGTGCTTTTAAAACGTTTTCCCAGGGAATAATTCTTGGACCTTAATGAAAAAAATCTGCCGTATGTAGAGGACTGATATCTATGAGTGTGTGAAATTTGGTGCGGCTTGATTGTATTTAAGGGGACTGCTGGGCCTTGGTGAATATGCGCTCTACTGAGTCCCATTGTAGTTTCTTTCATCTCATTAGATCCTGAGGGATCTTCCTGATGAAATTAGACCTTGATGAAAAGACAGAGCAGGAGGAGAACCAGACAACCAAAAGGCTTCACTCAATAATGGAAAATGTGTTGATTAATATTGAGTATTTCCTCCAAAACAAGTAGATGTATATAAATAAGAAAAATACCAGTGGAGGCTGGAGTCTCCTCTGATGTGAAGTTTCCTAAAAGAAACAACAGTTGATATGTGACACTGATCCACTTCTATAGAATACACAGCAGAGTGATGATGTTCAGCTGACCTCTGTCCGGTCTCACTGATAACCAGCTCTCTGGACTCTGCAGCTTACTGACGCACACCTGTAGAAGCCTTCATCTTCCCGTGTCACATTCTTAAGAGTCATCTTTATGACTCGGTCTGAACCGGACGAACTGTTAGAGTCAATCAATGCTCTGTTTTTAAAGAAGCTGGTTTGTTTGTGTTTGCCGCTCTGATGCTGACAACACAAGGTGTCATCGTCATCTGTAAACACAGGGGAGGCTTGGGTCTTCAGAATGATGTCGCCATCTGTGGAAGAAAAATAGAAGGCATCCTCACACCAGTACACTCCACTGGTCCCACTGGCAGCAGTGAACACAAATACTTCAGACTTGCAAGGGCTCATGCTACCTCCTGGCGTTGAATAGTGAACGGTGAGGTTTGAGGTCCCTGCTTTTAGGTCAGGAGAGAAATGCACCAGCTTCCACCCTGAGGAGTTAGTCTGAGATGTGAGGCACTGCAGAGTGAAACACTCCCCACTGAACATCTGTCTGGTGTCAGGAGTCAGAGCGAGCGAGGGAGGGGGCAACTCTAGGACAGAGGTTGACAGAGAGAAATTGGGGGAAAAGGGGAGAGAAGATGAGAGAAGCAACAGAAACAGTCTGCGATTGAGGCTTTTCAGACGTATCCTGGTTTGACGATTGGTCAATCTGTAATGGACATAACTGAAATAGCCACATATCTTGACAAAATGTCAGAAACAACACAAAAACAGAGATGTGTTTGGCATAGTCAGAAAGTTTGGACAACCAATCAGGGATGAGTAAAGTCATTTGAAAGCAATCCATCGATGTGTCTGCCATTGTTACCTCTGCCGAGGTCAGAGGTCATGTTTTCACCCCTGTCTGTTTGTTTGAAAGGAAAATAACACAAGAACAACCCAACAGAGTTGCAGGGAACTTGGTGGAACAATTTGGTTTGAGTCATAGAAGAAGCCATTATATTTGGATCTTCCTGTAACATTTTGAGATTCTATGTTTTTCAACACTTTCACCATTTTCCAAGGGAGCAATCTTAAAGGAAAAAGATCTGGCCCATTTATGGAACTAATATCTATGAGTGAGTGTAGCAGCTTGATTGAATTTAAGGGGACTGATGGGCCTTGGCGGAGGACCGCTCCACCGAATGCCCTTCTAGTTTTAACTGTAAATCTCCGCTGTCTGTGAAACTTGTGCTCTCACTTATTGTGATTTGCCTTCAGCTGTACTCTAATCTCCATACTTGCTCGACTGTAGTCTCTAAAATCACCTGTGCCTACACTTCACTAACAATTATACATTTAGGAAACACCCTTCTCATGTGATAATCTGTCAAACCCAGTCAACATGAATTTCTCCAGTAGGGGTCAGATTGCCTATTTAATTCCTACATGAACAACATAAAACCAACAATGTATCTAATGTTAGCATGCTGTGTCCTGCTCACTGTTGTTAAAGCAGGACAATGGCTTCACATCTCACAGTGATGACATAGGATTTTATAATAATGAGACATATTAGCATTGAGTAATAAAAGGGTGTAAAATATGATGACTTGCTCTTATAATAACCTTGCTGGTGCAAGGACACTAATACTTTTAAAGGTAATGGTAGATGGCTCTCTGATTGGTTTATTGCATGTTATGCCCAAAACCCACCTCTGAATAGTAAAGACACAAAACAAATCTTGTGTCGAGTGCAGCAACATTTTGTAATAAATCAAGTACTACAGGGAGAGTTGTGTCTGTTTTTGGATTCAATGTTTGGCAAAAAAATGTATGACTGAAGATATCCTATTGATAATTAATATACATTTTTTTTGACAGTTTTACATTTTGAGATTGACCTGTCCGGGCTGTACCCTCTCACCTAATGTCAGCTAGGGTTCGCTCCAGGGACCCTCAAAGGGGTTTTCAACATTTTATTGCTGCTAAACACAGTCAGTCATGAAGCCAAAATAAGCTTAAATGAATAAACAAATTAAAAAAAAATCTTCTGACAGTTTTCTGATCAATTAGAAATAGTATAAACCATGTTTTGACCTGATGCCGCGCTGCAGTGGCTGCAGTCGTTGCTGCTGCTCACCTGACACTCCAAGCGAGACTGGCCGGGCCTTTAGCTCAACCTCAGTCCGGTTCTCCCGACATTCGGCTTGGCACCAGTACCTGTCGGCCTCCTCCCGTGTTACCGCGGTCATGAAGTAGCTGTCACCAGAGACCAGGTGCCTGGGGGGAGCCCTGTGTGGTTTGGACCTGAACCACCAGTAGCTCTTCACAAAAGCAGAGAGGGACTCCACTGTGCACTGCAGTAGCACACGCTCACCCAGGTAGATGTTTGGCCCCGGAGGCTTCACAGAGACACTGGCCTCCAGAGATCCTGCAGGAACAGGGGGGGCTACATTATGGGCTTTTTCATGCCGGGGTTAGGGTTAGGGTTAGGGTTAGGGCTGCTGCGCTGGCTTTCTCACTCTGCCAAGTAACGTCTCTCATCAAGACAGCAGGATTACAGCCAAGGAGTTTAGCTCATAGTAAATGATGCACGGAGTGAAATTGTAAGTACAGGTAGTTACAGAATGTGGCTATCTGTAGTTGTTAACGATTGTTACCTGCTTAAATTTAGGTTTACTTGAGGCAAATGAAAGGGAATATTGTAATGAGTTATGTTAACACTAAGCTAGCTAGCTAGCTATTTTGTTAGAAAATGTCTCCAGTGAGCAAGAGTGTGAACGAGCAAATTTGAAATGTAAGAAATAACTATCGACAGCTCTCTATTCTTTGCATTAATATCTATCTCTAGTATTTTAAAACAATAATATCTGTGCCTATAGAATGTTGTTGTATATAATCAGTTCATATTTGGGTTGTCAAATTTCACAATGACCCTGAAATTCTGTCTCTTCTGTTATCTTATACTGAATGAATGCAAGCAAAGATACAGAGAAAAATCACACTCTTTCTGATTGAACCAATCTATGAACTGTATGAAACATGGATAATATCCGCAGTCCCAAATGAGCCCAAAAAAAATTGGCGCGCAATCATTCAGCAGCCTTAGGGGCTAAGCCCCCCCTTTCTTTCAACCCTAGAAACGCCCCTGCCCCTCACCCTCACCCACCCTCTGCCCACCTCCTTTCAGAGGGCCTTGGCGTGTTGCTGTGCCCCTCGTCACCTTCCCCCGGAGCACCCGGAGGCCAGCGGTGTTACATGGAGTGAAATTGAAATTGGTGTATTTGTGAAGTCTTTTCAGCCGTTTGAATCCAGTGAGCTCGCTGAGAGTCAAGGTGTTTTCTTTAATGAAGACAACAGCAGAAGAGCTCGCAATGGAATCAGTAATAAATCCTGTATGAATATTATATATATTAATGTGACGCTTCCTTTCCATCTGGTCGGGGGATACAATGAGCCGGCTCTTCAGTGGCTCATGATTTCAAGGTATTTAAACTTAATGTAACCATTATCTAAATCACTGCAAATTTCAAGTAAGTGGATATATTTGTATTGAATGTCATCTATGTCCCTCATCTTTCTTTTCTTTCATTCATTTCATTCCTTTCATTCTTTTATTTTTTCAGATGGGTGAGTGCACGGAAGCCACTAACATTTCACGCTGACATAAAAGTTTGACATTTACACTCAATGATCAATGCACAGTCTTGTAAAATGTAAAGAATGAATGGATCTATTTGAGAGGACATTTCATTCATAGTTTGTAGGAAATATTATACATTTTTATTTTGCGAGGCATCATGATGTCTGGAGGTCATAGTTCAGGCCCTTTTCTATTCATTAGCTTATTAAAGATGGAAGAGGATACGCCATTCAAATGGGATTTTCAGTTTGGAAGCCGAGCTTGTTGTGGGTCTGTGGAGTGAACTGCACACACAGACAGCTGGATGCAGTTTGGAGGTGTTTGGAATATTGTCCCGTTTCAACAGACAGCTCAGCCGCATTTGGCCTGAGGGGACACTTATAAACACATGAATATGCCCCCGACCCAGACACAAAGAGATGACACCATACACAAACACACACTGACACACATGCACACACATGGCACACACATTGCACACGGACGCAGACACACACACACAGATACATGTGCGGAAAGACAGACACAAACACAGACAGTGTGGACATAAGCAAGATTGCACAAGGTGTTTGATGCATGCATAAATACACTCATGCATGCATGAACACACACGCACACGCACACACACACACACAAACACACAGGCCCATACTTATACTCACCTTAATTGGCCCACCAAGCATCACTTAAGAAGCCTTTGAGAGAGAGAGAATGTGTGAGATAGACACGGAGGGGGAGCAGGGGGGGGGGGAGTTCAGAGATACAGACAGAAAAAGGAAAAGAGAGATGGAGTCTTGGAGAGAAGGAGGAGATCGGTGAGAGGGAAGAGGGAGGGAGGGCAGATGAAATAAGGAGGGGAGAGAAAGAAAGCTTCCTGTGTATTTCTGAGGGTAATTACAGATGCAGATTTGCGTTGCCACTTGCAACATGGCTGAATTCATTTCCATCTTCGCTCTGCCCTTCCCCGGTGCCCCTGGGGAGGCTCAGACAGAACCGTGTGAGTGTGTGCGAGTGTGTGTACAAGTGTTGAAGGAGGCAAATCTGGGAATCTGCATAACAAGCTGGGAAATAAAGGAGGAAAAGGGAAGAAGAGTATGAAAAGGAGGAAGACGGCGTTCTGAAGACAGGAGGGCCTGTGTGTGTGTCTGTGTGTGTCTGTGTGTGTGTGTATTTGAGGGGGCATCTATGACAGAGTGAAACTGCTGCTAAATGATCCAATTCATGCCATAGTTGCATCTGATGTGAAAGAACCACAAACTGGACATTCTTCAAAATCAATCACATGAAATATTGTTAATGCACAGAAATTGTTACAGTGAAGGAAAACGTTTAATTAAAAAAAAAAAAAATTATTACCATTTTAAGCAAATTAAATATGATCCAAAGTCAAGTTTAAAAAACGCTGGCCCCAGATCAGCAGGATTACATTTCTGTGTTCTTCACTCTCACTCTGAGCTTCGCCCCCTAAACTTGATAAAAGTGATTAGGTCGGCAGGATACAGGCATAAGAAGTGTGGACTCCTCCACTGTGGTTTGTGTTGAGCTGTGTACAGGAGGAGCCAACAGAACAATCACTGCCTCGTACTTTAATCAATCACAGGGAAATATTTGAAAGTCAATTTAATCCATTCCTGAGTGATTGATAGCTCAACGGAAATACCTGAATTGCACTTCTGCAGTGAACCACACCCACCTGCAGTCTCCCGCAGATTAAAGCACAAAGTGAAACAAATTATTTTATTCTTACGACCCACTCTTCCTTTTTCAAATTAAATTATTGGGCCTCCCTGATTTGGCAGAGCGTCTATTTATTTACTTATTTCCATCACCACTGTTCTGTTTAAAGCTATAATTAGCGATGGATGATTTAGAGACACTTTGTCCTCTTAAGATCCAAAACCTGCTCCCTCTGGATACAAACAACTTCCTAAAATGTCATTACCATAAGAGCATGACGCTGCAGGATCCCGACCCGCTCCGAAACCCTGTTCCCCTCTGTTTGCATTGTGAGAGAATTCAGGTGTTTGATGCCACAGCCAAACCCCTGTGGTGTGTTTACCTCCGACTTGTCCTTCAGTCTGCAGAAGATTGATGGAGAGCCGCACGCTCCCTACGCGCTGCCGGTGTTTGTGTAGTGACGGCATGCGGCCACTAGGGGCTTCCTGATCACAGCAGTGTCAGACTGTGTGAGCGTGTGAGAGAGGGAGGGAGGGAGGGAGAGAGAGAGAGAGAGAGAGAGAGAGAGAGAGAGAGAGAGAGAGAGAGAGAGAGAGAGAGAGGAGAAAGTGACTGAAAGAGAGAGAGAAACAGATAAATGTGCATGTCAGAATAAACACATGCATTTCTTGCTAAACCCTGACAATAAATGTATGTGTAAGTGTGTGTGTGTGTGTGTGTCTGTGTCTGCGCGTGTGTGTGTGCGTGTGTGTGCATATGTTTGTGGGGTCTCATTATTATTCATCTGGAAAGTCCCTTTGTTTTGCTGATTTTATGCCCCCATGTTTGTTTTTGGACAATGTCTCTAAAGAAAGAGAGACAGAGAGACGCAAGGTCACTAAATCTGTCTTAGCTATCATCCCTTTGTGCAATGTTAGTACACTCACACACACAAACACACACACAGACACACACACGCATCCTTTCCTGTAAGACCACCTGGCTTCCCGCTGCCAGTTCCGCCAGCCAGCTCAGCAGACTTGGTCCGATTAATTATTTTTCTGCTAATTGAATGTAGAGGGACTCTACAGGGATGGGTCATTAAACTGATGCAGCGTATGTTTGTCTCCACTGTTTATCTATCCACGGCTAAAAGACACATCAGACACACCGCACACACACACACACACACACACACACACAGACACACACAGACTCACGCACATGTGCAGGAATACACACATGAGCTGGCACACGTATATAATATTTAGCCACACAATCGTTTACTGAACGTCTATGTCTCACATTTACGGGATTGAATATGCATTTGTACACATTTTCTATTAAATGAGTGGTGCATTAATAATTCTATATAATTCTGAGGGGAAAATGGTCGAGGTTACATTTTCAAATCACTTGTTTGGTCTGAACAGCGAGTTTAACGTCAAACTTTGTTAAAAAAGCAACAACTTGCCACATTCAAAAGTGGAATGAATGAAAGTTCAAATCATTTTATTGATCAATCCTGAAACTTACTTAGTAAAATACTCAACAATTAAAACTCTGTAAGATAATTCCTTGTGTTGCATCTGCTCTCTCCCCCGGGTGAAGTAATGTCATCAGTGCAAACACTCTAAGATTTTACAGACACGCACACACACTCTCAGGCCACGTGCTGAGGCCTTATGGAAGTCTTATTAATAGAGTGTATATGGGGTTTAATTAATGCAAAGCACTTTACGTGTGACAAGCAAGCTCTTGGTCTCGGCATTAAGCCTACATTGTTTCAGTGCTAATGAGAGGCTCTCAGGGGAAGTGGCTCCCTACGTCTTGTCTTCGTCTCCGTCTTTGTCTCCATCGCGTCCTTCATGTTATCTGTGTCATGTAATCCCTGACACTGTAACTCGGCGATGATACGCCACCGTCCACATGTTAGAGGAGGAGGGGGGGGGGGGGTAATGTCCATGCTCTGCTGTGGACGGGGTCACTGAAGCTGGACCAACAAACAGATGAATCGATAATCAGCAGTTGTAGTGTTCACTAATGTTGTGTACTCATCTGAACCTCCATTTTCCTGGATTACAGACTCGGTCAAATATTAATCCATCTTTCACTGACTTGCAATGTTGGATCACAATGAATTCAGTGGGGCTTTAGAGGACTGGCCTCTAATGTCCATGTTCTTTAAAAGTATCTCTATCACCAATGTTAGTTATAGAGTTTAAATCGATTTTAGTGTAAGTAAAGCTTAGGGAATCAGTTTATGGAAAATTACACATTGAAGGCAAAGGAAATCTCCAAATAACTCGATGCGTGAAAGCAAAGTCGGAAGTTGGTTTTAAAAAAAGTGAATGTTTATGTTGATATATTTAAAAAGAACAATATACAATAATTAACATACAGACTTAAGATCAGAAGGCAAATGTGACAGTTTTAGGAATGCAGGCTACTTTTTCATTTTTGTAATCCAGCAGGTTACAAATTACATAACAAAACAGAACCTTTGCATAAATCATTAATAAATCAATGACAAAGACACTTGAGCCCATTGACGGCTAAACAGTGTGAACGCTAGTCTTCTAAAGAAGTTCCCTCATTCTCTGTTTCGGTGACAGTTGTTGAGAGCTCTGTGTCCCGTAGGTCTTAACTTGGGTTGAGATCTGGTGAATGCAAAGGTCATTGGAATTTAATCACATCATTTTCATACTCTTTAACCCGTTCAGTCAGCAACATATTAGAGATATCCTCCTCATATCCAGTGAAATTCAAACATCTCTACCAACTGCAGTCATGCCTTGCTCTTGCCCGTCTGTCCCGAACGGTGAGTCAATGCTATTTCAATGTATTTGTATTTAGTGGCCTGAGCAGGCTATTGAGCTCCGTATATGAGGCCCATTGTTGGCTGTTGAAGGCTGACGGCCGACACAGAGGCCCATTTCCCCCCACATGCCTGCACACACATAATGGCCATTTCACAGCTCGTCTGGGGGTAATGGAGCCTGGCTGGGCCCGCCGAGATGGATCACCACCAGATGGGGCAGAACTGGGCGATGGGGCTGGATTGACGAAGCCTTGAAGTAAAAAAAAAAGGAACTTGTGACTAAAGTTAGACGTCAAAGCTTCCGACCCTTCTCGGAGATCGGTGTTTGGTGGCATAAGGGCCGGGGGTGAGGCAAGAGGTAGAGGATGGGACGTCCTCTACCTCAAGAGGATTTGCGTATATGTCCATCTACCTGCACTCATGGGATCATGCATAATTCTTAGCGTTCATCGTGTATTTGCGTGTTCAAGTAGGAGATTGAAAACACAAAATGTGAAGCATCGCTGACGTGAACCTGAAGCCATCACTCTAATCACCTAGCGTAGACCCACAAAATTACCTGAATCACCCTCACACACACACACACACACACACACACCCTCAATTCAACGCGGCCAAAACACAACATGACTGTGCTGGTATTTCGACTGGACCTTTGAGGCGAGCGGCGGCTGACGTTATAAATGGTGTGTGGTGGATAATGTCAATACTCTGTGATTGGACTGAGCCTGCTGAGTTGCTAAAGGTCAGGGAGGAGCACAGTGCTGATTGTTTTCCAAAGACAGCCCATTGAAGTTTGTCTGATAGGGGTCATTTAGTTTAAGATGCGCTCAGAGGCTAAGTTATCAGTCTGTGTCATTGATGCTCCCTCCTCTAACGGCTCTGTTTATTTGAAAATGAGGGATTTCTTCCCCCTTCTTGCCTCGTTGCTGAATCTGGCTTCAACCTTTCGAGGATTTTTGTAATTAATCTAATTAATGTAAATTATCATCAGTATTTAAGAGCAAATTATTACGCTGGCCTTTAACTGTCAGTGAAAGATGAACAAACCATCTCTCACGCCGTGCTACATCTCTGACGCTGGTCTCTCAGGCTGATGGATTAATGCCACACAGGCAGTGATGTCTTACACTGATGGGGCAGTGTGTAACTTTGCCTATAGGGAGTTTCGTCATTTAAATACATAACCCTGCCATGCTGAAAGGTGTGTGTTATAATCCCTATTTGTAAATTACAATCCCAAAATATAAAACTGGTTGTTGTTATGCCTGTAGAGGTGCTGTTGGTGATGCCAGCTGGTGGAGGGTGTGTCCATCAACAGATGTGCAGAGAGGTGGCCGGGTCAAAACCCGACCTGCCGCCGAGCACAACCTTTCCAGTATAAATCAACACCCAGTGACTTTAATAACCCAATGACCAGTTTAACAGTTTAACGTAAAGTGTTGCACTGCACGTCCGTTCATTTTATTGTTGTGAGTCCTTGCTTTATATATATATTAAGTTAGTGAGCATCCACAGCCACACAGTTGTAGCACCAGGGTAAATGTATTATATGTAAAAAATGCAGAGTTGATATTCTTACCAATTTACTTGAGTATTTACATTTGCATTGTATCAGATGCAACAGAGACATTGTTTTGATTTGGTTCAACCCACAATTCTTGAGAATAATAAACTATTTCATGTGTTTCATAATGATATACTGCAAAAGAAATGGCTGACCTCTGCTCCCGCATCTCACATCCTCTCACGACCTTTAAAGAGGCTTTAATCTCGGCCGTCTTAATGTTGTTTAAACACGTACACCACTCCAAACCCTCGCATGCGTCATCTGCTGTAACCGAGGCTTTTAGGTCTCATTTCACTGACGAGCTTCCTTTTGTGGCGTGAAAATAAAACACAAGATGCAAATGTGGATGTTTGCCCCCCCCCCCACCATGGAAGGTTGCTGCAGGTGTGTGCATGTGTGTGTGTGTCTGTGTTCAAGGTGTGTGTACGGTTGCGCTCACGACACCCCTCGGTCTCAGTGTCTCTTCAAAGGCATCGAGTGGTGCCCTTTGTGCCCCCCCCCCCCCCCCCGCTCTCTCGCTTTCCACTCTCCCTCCTTTTGTCTTAGCGTTTCATATTTAATAGAGCTGGCTTGGCAACAGAGCGGGGATGGGTACCTGAGGCTGAGGGTGAAGGCCCACTGATGCCTGGGTGAAGTGTCTCCTCTCTCTCCACCTCTCCCTCTCTCTGTCTCTCTCTCTCTCTCTCTACATCTCTCTCTCTTTCTATCCGTCTGTATCTCTCTCTCCCGTGATCCTTTCAAGAGAACCTAAAAGACGCACATCAAAAGGATCCACAATGATGTCCCCCCCTATTCTGTCGGGACGGTGCGGTCGTTGAGACCCCCCCCCCCCCTCCTCCATATCCTATCTCACACACACACACACACACACATCTGCCCACTATCAAACAGGTGTCTTGACTGATAAGTGATACGCATATGGAGATGGAACAAAAATTTAGGAGCTCTCCGGAATTGAGTGCATGTCCTCTCCTCTGCCTTCATCTCTGATCTTCCTCCCTCTTCATGGCAGCCACTTTTAAGCCCACTCCCTCACTTGCTCTCTCGTGTCACTTCTACTCGCAGCACAGTTGAATCGAAGGCACTTATTCCCTCAGTTCCGTTCAGTTCCGGGGGTCGGAGCATCTCGACTGAGCTCGGAGAATGAAAGGCAGCTTCCCCCATGTCTCCCCGCGTCTCTCCCATGCTCTACTTCTTTTTTTTCTTCTTCTTCTTACAGTGAGGTGATGAGAGCCCATTGGCGCCTGTCAAACTATCTGGCTGATTTTATAGCTCACTTTCAATCACCTGCCTTGTAAAGAACAGGAACACATGTTCACTATTGATCATCAATCAATGATCAATTAAGCAAGCCATTTGTCCAATTAGAGCAAAGGGTCTGTCCGGACCATGGCTTATTCAGCTGTTTGATTGGAAGAGAGCGGAGGGAATGGATATGCTTGCATAATTGATCAGGACCAGGTCTTTAAACACTTATCTGGTCCCAGTCAGATAGTGAGGCCATTCAGGTGCTATCAAGGAGATCTGTTGCTTATAACAGACTCTTCAGGACTAGTATGTGTTATTTGAAATCATTGCATTTAATGGGGATATAGCTTAGTTTATCTTATTTTATTAATGAATCAAAGTATCAAATTAATTGTTTTATACTCATAATCTCAAAGCTCTTCTTTGCTGTGATGGTGATGTCCGGCCTTTCATCTCATTGATTTGATAGGTGCCCAACATAGATTGGATATAAAGACAACTCCCATAGAGTGAAGCCAAATCCTCTTGATCGCCCTCTAGCTGTTGGCTGCAGTATAGTTCATAAACCCTACCTCATCCACGTTAGTAAATTTGACATGGGTCAAACTTAAAAGTCAAAGAATGTGTTAAGAAAATGTTTTCTCAAAGACTTTTATCAAATTGATGCAAGTTTGGTTTAAATTTGATATTACAACTAGGGAAACATCGGGATTGACAGCTGAGACTGACTCATGATTGGTCGAGGGGATGTATCGCTGGGAACCACAATCATTACTACTCAAAAAAGAAATCAAAAGCACCAGCTTCCAGTATGATATCGACATTCAACTTGTTGCTCAAGCAGGAGGCCTTTGAATTCACGGTGTCCTCTCAGCACGAGTTAAACCCACATCTCATTGGCTATTGATATCGTTGGTTCTGAATTTGTCATTGGTTTAATCTTCACGGTTCTTGGGATGCATTTGAAAAATACAAAGTCCTTGTTCCTGTGTTTAGATCTTAGGGTTCTCTAGATCCCGTGAAAAAAAAAAAAAAACTCCCTAGCTTCCTCTTCTACACTTCAGAGGGGGCGCTGTCTCACCATCTCCGCCCGACACCTCCAACCTCAAACCCTCTGAACCCTCCTCCTCCTCCTCCTTCTCCTGCCACTTCTTTTGGTGGAGAGAGATTGTTTATTTGGGTCAAATAGTCAGTTTTCTCGGTGAAAAGAAGAGGGGGCGTCTTCCAGCCCTGCCATCCCTTTTTCCCCAAATCCTCACCCTCCTTCTCTTTCTTTTCCACTTTTTTCCACCCCCAGCCCATCCATTTTGGTTTTCAGCCATTTAACCAGTCAGCAACAATCAGAGCTGACAGAGCGACGGGAAACAATCGAGGCGGGGTCAGCGGAGGGGTGACCTCAGAGGGCTGGGGGGTAGGGATCGAAGGGAGGCCCCGGCGAAACCGCCACCCCGGTGCAGTGTCCCGCCTGGCTCTTTGTTGCCGTCGGCCAGTGAGAAATGGGGACACTTAAGCTCTCCTCTGCAACCACCTCTCTCAGCAACCCCTCCACTCTCCCTTCCTGTCCCATCGCCTTCTCATTTGCTCCCCTCACATTCTTTTATTGTCCCTCTTCGGGGGGACAGAGGGGGCAGCGTGTGATAAAGTGACTGACGGGCCACTTTTTCCTTCCATTTTCTCCGTCTTCCCCTTTCTCCCCGACAGTGTCTGTGACTGCGTGACACTCCGCTGTCTGATTGACAGGAGGCACGGAGGTGTTTGTGTGCATGTGTGACTGGGTGTTGGGGTGGGGGGGGGGTGAGGGGGGCAGCAAAGTGTCTGCGTGTCTCTGGTGTGCATGTCTGTCTGGACGCTTTTTTTTTGGGGGGCGGGGGGGCGGTGTTGTGGGAGCTTCTGGGACCAAAGTAGCTGCGAGAGGGCGGAGGGGCGATGGTAGGACGGGTGAGTCAAGGGGTGGAAGTATGAGGGCGCGGAGGAGGAGGGGGAGGCGGAGGGGGGGGGGGGGGGTTGTGTTCATCCACTCATTCTCTAACCCTCTCTCCGTGACAGTTTGGAGGTTTCACACTTAGCTGCCCCTGCGTTTGTCTGTCTGCGCGCCTCAGCCGGGTTCCCACGTGAAAGTGCGCTCGCACCCGTCTGACCGTTGAGCATCACAGCAGTCAGAACCAGGGCTGAGACGGACAGGGACAGAGACTGACAGCTGGGCCCAGGTCTGCAGACGCAGGGCATTCAGCACCTCGGAGGGACTCCCTCCGGTTCCCATGCCAGTGGCCCACTGGGTGACCTCACCAGTTTTGTTTACGTGTGTCTGGAGGACTAATTACAAGTGTACAATGTTCAATGTAGTTTTTTTTTTGTCTTAAAACCTTTTTTTAATCTCATATAATATATAAAAAGTACCACGTATACACACACATTGTGTATTTTAGGCAAAGCTTCTGTTGCAGTAATTAATTTGTTAAAGTAAAATATTTTTTTTTATTTTTCCCACAGTCTCACAGATTAGCCTGGTGACATGCTGTTGTTTTAGTAATGTCTGACAATTTGTTAAATAAATCCCAGGCAGTCTGTGCACATTACCGCTTTATCTACTGGAGAATGTCAAACTCAGTTGGCTTCATTCTCTCCAAATATCAAACTAATACACTGATATGCATAATTAGAGGTCCTTGGCAGGCAATTAAAACAGTATCCCTTGTTCTCACTGGGCTCATCACAAATGTATGATAATTTAATAATTTTGCCACTGGTGTCATATATGGATGATTGATTAGAGATGGAGAGAAAGGGGAGAGAGATGGGTGGAGGCGAGGCGAAAGGAGGGCGGAGTGGGAGGGAAGGTGGGAGGGAAATGAAGGGGGGGGGGGCAAGGGATGAATTAGTGACGGGACGGAGGGAGAACGAGAGAGAGAGAGAGAGAGAGAGAGAGAGGGAGGAAGAGGGGGGGACACATTCCTGGGTGATTCAGCATGGTAGATCAGCATAAGGGAGGGACAGTGGACGGACAGAGGGTGGGATGTATGGATGGAGGGGAACGGAGGAGGGGTGACAGGGCTCCCCTCCAGCAAGTGCGGCGACGGGGACAGATGGCGTCCCTTGGCCGACAGAGTGGGTCCCAGTTTTCACCTGCGGCCCCATGGGAAAAATCCGCCTTCCTCGCACATGCAGCCGTACGTGAGGCCCTGGAATGCTCGTGCAACACTGCAGCGGGATGAAGGATGCACTTTTGAGGAGGGGGGGTGGAGGGAAGGATGGAGGCGGGAGGGAGGGAGGGAGGGAAGCGGGAGAAGCGGGTCAGGGGAATGGCGATGAACGATAATCTGAGAAAAACTTTAAGAAAGGAAATACGAGTGGGAGAAACATGGAGGATTAGAAGAAAGCAGAAATTGAAGGAAGGTATAAAGAGGGGCAGTAAAAAAAAAAAAAAATCAATAAGCACAATGTTTGAAGAAAGGAGAGCAGCAGGGAAGCCTTCACACTGTGAAAACTATTTGACAGATACTTTCCGTCAGACGGCGCAACACCCGGGCAGATGCTCCTCGCTCTCTCTCCCTCTCCTGCCCTCCCCTCCTCGGCCGTCAACTCCTTTCTCCCCGCCTTGTTTTCTCTCCCCTCCTTCGCCCCGTCTCACCCTCTCCCTCACTCCCTGACTGTTGGGTGATACAGATGGCGCTTTTGAGGGACTGTGAATGGGGTCAGGCTGGGTCGGGGGGGAGGGGGGGGGGGGGCGCACGGGGACGACCAGACAATAATGTAACGATTCGGCCGGCCCCCCGGACCAGCAGGGCCATGGAGGAGAGTGAAAGTAAACAATGGGCCGCCGCTGAGGGGGTCAGTGGGAGGGGAGAGAGAAGTGGGGAAGAGGGGTGTGCAGGGGAGGTCAGTCTCCCAGGGTCTTGACGCGCAGGCTGCTGTCGGGAGGGGAGCCCGGATGAGTGTGCGTGTGCGTGGGTGTGTGCGCTCACAGGCCGGCTGCAGAGGGGGCCACACAGGTCACAAGGTAGCTGCACTCCAGTGCTGGCATGTGGTCTGTGTTTTAGAAACTCATTACTCCACCAATCCACTGCTTCTGTTTCCCGTCTCAACTCAACACCTCCTCGGATTTTTTATTTTCACTTTAGCAGTTTCTGAATTAATGACCATTCAAGCAAGTGAAGCTCCCTTAAAATATAAAACCATGAACTTTTTGGATTCTGGCAACAAAAATCCTTCAACAAAAAAGGAATCAAATAATTGGAGGTCCTTTCAATAGGTCCATTGAAGGAGCCGGGTGCTGCATTGTGGCTCCGCTCAAGGGCAGGAGGTGACACTTGTAGAAAATTAACCGTCACCTAGACTGCAAGGGCAGTAGTTGTCAATAGTTGTGTTAAGTGTCCCTTCTTATGCATGGTTCAGAGTTTTTTGACTTCTTTTGATTGTGTTTAATTCTGTCGTTGAAAGAGAAATTTATAATTCCAAAGAAAATTGATGAGAGAATAAGAGGTTTTAAGGTTTCCGAGATTTTAAATTGTTAAATTAACATAAAAAAAGAGTATTTCAGATATGAGTAATTTCCCCCGAGCCCCCCCAATCTTTGAGTAGTTTCATTCGATTTTCAGAAAGTGTTTTGTTCATCACTTTCAGATTATTGTTCTGCCGGCTGCAGTGGACTGTGTAGGTTACCATCTGTGCTCTGGCAGCTTGTGCCGGAGTACAAATGAAGGGGATAGCAGAGTGTGACAGTTGACACATGGCTAAGCAGGTCTAAAGATGCCCCATTGATCCAATTGACTCGAGAGGCAGGAATCAATGGCAGTGATCAGCAGGCCCCCAAAGTCCAATAATTTGCACAATGACTTCACTTTTCTCCAGCGAACCAGATGTTGGTTCCTTTTTAGCTTCACCTCAGTTAAACCGCTCGGGGACATTATTCAATACTTTACACATGCTTCTTTTCATGGGACGGTTTTATGCATTGAGAGAGTAAAATGTGGCCTGAAGCTAAATTCCCGTACAGTGTCAAATATTCTGAAAAAAGATTTCTGTATCTTTTTTGTTTATTTTGTTTAATGAAGAAACGTTACAAACTTTTAAAATAGGAGATTCAGTACAACCAAAGTAAATCTATTAAATAACGGTAGTGCACGAGATAAGTTCAGCTGATTGGGGGTCAGAATTAATTATTACTTGGCATCAAATTTGATCTGACTGTAAAACATTTTCAGTTACACAACCTCATGTGTTTACAGAGGCACACTATGCATTCTACAAATGTGTTGTATTCTGAAGCGAACACTTTATGAACTTGTATCTCTACTCACACGTGCCAATTATTTGTTTTTGTAAAGTAATGCAAATGCATCTGAAACAACAACAATAATAGTAGTGGATGTATACGTCCTTTTTTAGGAGTCAACAGCTTCACTTGCTGCACTTCTCCGTAAAAGCCTCTACTTCTTCTGGTTTTGCCAAATCACCTCAGGCCGGGTCTCAGAAATACCGGTAAAGAAACAAATTTAAAACAACTATAAACGATTAATAATTAGCTGTGATTGTTTTGGTTTTCTGCTCTGAAAATAAGTTCAATTCATATCAGAATGTCCTTTCTGGTGTTAGACGTACATATGTTTGTTAAACAAAAAGTTAAGTGGACAGATTTTCTTTTTTAGGAAAATAGCAGCAAGAGTAATGTGCTAGTGTGGACAAGACCTATGACCCATATCTGAATTGGTTTAGCTCTCTCACACACACACACACACACACACACACACACACACACACACACACACACTTTAACAGGTAAATATGGTTACCACCTTGAAACACGTTGCTGCTCCAGCTTCTCTTTTCTATCTGTGGCTTTTGAATGAATTTGAATGTCAACTGGTGGAGAGGGACCTTCAGAGCAGAGAAGAGAGGACGGACTGAGAGGGACGAGTCCATCGCCAGCTCTGTTTGAGGACAACCGGGCCTTGAGGTGCTGATCACAAACCTGAATTGAAATCCTCACGTGTCCATCTTAAAGTCGAATAGTGTTGTGACATGTCGTCGGAAGTTCATGCGACAAACACACAAGAAAGATGTCTTCTGGTGACTAGTGCACAATTATACTCATGGTGCACTGATGTGTCGGCGAAGTCCATTTGCATGAGACACAGAAACAGGGAGGCATTCACACACACACACACATACACACACACGCACACACACACACACACACACACACACACACACACTGCAACATGAAACACACTGAAAACCACTCTGTTACTGCCTCTCTGGATCTGTCCCTCAGCTCAAACAGAGCTGTCTGCAGTGAGAGATGAGACTTTTAAGGGACAATTGCTGGAGAATGCGCTGACTTGTCTGCATTTGTGAGTGGGCATAGGCGTGTGTGTGTGTATGTGTGTGAGTGGGCATGCATGCGTGTGTGTGTGTGAGTGTGTGCATGTGTGTGTGAGTGCATGTGTGCTTATGTTGTCTGATTTAGCCATACATGAGACGACCACAGTTCATAGCCCATAGCCCATCTTATTTTGAATATGCTGTATCTCCTATGCTGTATCTTTATATTTTACTCGGTTGGACACACACACACACACACACACACACACACACACACACACACACGCACACGTACACGCACATGCACATGCACACACACACTACACAATAAAGCATTTAAGTGGCTGTGCAGTGATTACAAAGAAATTCATGTTAACACTAAAATGTAGGTTAGAGCTACAATGTGTAATTTGATCTAAATATAAAATGTATCATTATATTATTATTGCTGTTATTATTATTATTATGACAATTGGAAATTGCACTTAACCTCATCTGTAGCAGCCACTGTCATCTTGTACTGAAAAGAGTAAATAACAAGTTTTTAGTGCAGGGCCATTAACACCTTTGAATTTAAACTTTAATTGAAATGTTTGGACTTTTGTTAAACTACAATAAATCGTCAGTCAATAACTGAATAACTGAAAATGACATGAATAATTGTAATAATAATTGACTTGTTTTGATATTACAAATTATACCAGAGAGTTCAGTGGAAACACAAAGTGAAAAAATGCTTTTTTGTATTTTTTTTCAATTAATTTCCAGCTGATTCCAGTCTGTTGAATTGCGTTGAAGAAGAACTCTCCCCGCGATACAACTCCTGCACAATTAAACATATGTTTCTGAATTTGACGTATATTACTTCGCCTCTGCGACTCTTGAAAGTGACTCTGGAGAACAGTATTTTTCTCTAAGAGGTGTAATCTTTGTATCAGCAGGGCCCAGATATGTGCATGAATATTGCAGGAGGGCGGCTGCATTGCAGCTGAGGCAGCAGTACAGAATCTGTGCACACCCAGTTAATCTCGGGAGGAAATAACAAGGGGACTTTCCACCACCTGGTGAAACAACTGGATAAAAAACATTACCATAACTACTCCTACATGCATCCAAGTCAGGAACAGTTCCTTTCCTCCAAAACATCTCAAATTAAAACGAATGGCATTGTCGGTAACACAATGGCATGAATCGTGCATGTACAAAGTCTTCTTACTTATCAAAAGGATTCTAAGCTATTATTGTATACCAGTCAAAATGACCTTATTCCTGTCGACTCTTCAAACGTTGAATGACCAACAGTTTGACCTTTTAAGCAACTTCAAACATAATAGCTTTCGACGGTGAAAATGGATAACCTCAGTTAAAGTGAGTAAGTTAAAAATGTCCTTCAGTGCTGAATGGCCCAGATGTCGGTGAGTGTGCAGCAGGGCCATGGGGAAAATCACATGTCACTGGGAGAGTGGTGCCTGAACTCTCTCCATCAAGGAAGTGAGGCGTGGATGCTGCTATTATGTGCTGTGATTATCTGCTGTGCCCACTTAGCAAAGGTTGATGATAGAAAAGTGTTAAGTTCTTTCTTGTATTGTAGCAAAGTTTTTCTTTGGAGTAAAAAAAAAAAAACCCAAAGAGCAAAGCTTTTTCTTTCCTATGTTTCGCTGCTTATGAAAACAAAGAGTGTAGGCAGCCGACAGAGAAGACTGGCTCCTTCATCCACAGGATCGAAACATGTCCCTCTCACAAGTGGAAAGCGCTTGTGGCTTTCGTGGGCTTGAAAAGTTTTCCTCTTCCACAAAGTCGGGGGTTTGCGAGAGATAAGTTAAAATATTATTATGGAGTTATAATCAGTGTAGCAGATGCTGAGATGTGAGGATGGAGGACATCTTCCACTAACACACTCTCAGGACAGTGAAATGAAACCTGGGAGTAAGACTCACTCACTGGCTCTACCTGACTGGACCCCACATCTGGAGCTATGAAGCATTGGCTTGAGACCCCCCCCCCCCCCCCCCCCCCCCCCCATCTGGAGCCCTGGTGGCCTTTCTTGATATAACATACAACTGCAGATTAAATAAAACCTCACAACGTGGTGTTGTTACATTCGGTTTTGAACGCATTAAAAGAGACAGAGATATGTGATGTTAATTTTTTAATGGCTGAAAGACCTTCCTGTAATAGAGCAAGGTGCTAAGGTCACATCAAATTCACTGTATAGACATAAGAGTTTTATAAACTCATCTTACTCTCACCATGAAAGCAAATTATTACTTTTTCAAAAACCTGTGGATTTATTCTTTGAATCTAAACTTTGACAAAGTTAAAATATCTACATATATTTTAAAAAGGAAAAACTAAGAAAAATAAAGTTATGGCTTAGGTTTTGAGAGGTTCAAATTTGTATTGACTTTTGTCTTGATTCAAGGTCATTTCTCTGTAATACTTGATAAATGAAATTCATGAAATTAATTTAATTACCACTATGGAGACTGATGCATGCTATTTTTCTTTGGAGAAAAACGTATCACATGCACTCACCTGCAACATATTGAGAATATTGAGAGATCCAGACCTCAGACCTGCTTCTCAATCCTTGGATCACGGGCTCAGTGTCAAATCTACACTCCCATAGTCCAGTGATACATTGGGTGAGAGGGAGCAATGTGCCCACACACTTGTGTACATGTTACAAGTGTGTTTGCATCTGTTTTGTAGTCAGACAGAAACTCGACAAACATCTTGCTTTATGCCACAAGTCAGCTTGAGTTCATGTTTCCAGGTACGATCAAGCAGCTCCACCTCTCTGTCTTTACCAAAGCTCAAAGGCCACGTGTCGGGGGGGCATGAAGAAGGAGAACCAAGGCCCAGTGCAGCACGGAGACTTTCCTCAGTCAAAGTTCTCCAGCTCCCAGTTGAATCACTGTGCTCTTATATCAGTGTGACTGGCAGCCACAGGAGCCTCATGAACACCTGGCTCTGTCAGAAGGATGTACACTTCACCTCCTGGTCTTTGTGCAGCTTTGCCCGGCAACAGGGCTGAGAAGAAATCACACACCAGTGAAAACTCTGTGGACTGATCCCCCCCCCCCCCCCGTCCTTCACCTCTCCACTACACCGCAGAGGCTCATCCAGAGAGTGACAGCGACATCGTCGTGCATGTGCATATGTGAAGCTGGATTTGTGTACTATTAACAAAATGTGAGTGTGTGAGATAACACAACCTGTGATTGGAGGTTGGTGTGTATTACAAGCGTTGTCTTGGTCTATATGATTGTGTACATGTTGAAGCTGTGGTGGACTGTGTGTAGGAGATGTGAGGAGGTGGAGGTGCACATAGAAAAGACGCGTGGGGAGAACGAGGGAAGCGTCGGCGAGAGAGGAAGTTGGTCGGGGTTTATAATGGGGCACAGCAGACACCGGGCCCTGGCCCTAATTGATCTCTGGGTAGTGGAGAGGGCCCGGCCTCGGGGGCCACTGGAGGGGTCATTAGGATGCAGATATCACAGTGTGTACCTCAAGCACTCACAAGACAGAGGAGGGAGTGATGGAAGGAAGAGGGTCAGGGGAAACAGAGGAACGGAGCCCTCACCATCTGATCTTTCTGTCCCCCTCATTGCTTAGGACTTGCTGTATAATGAATTGTGTGAAAAGTTTTTATTTTGTCCTTATCTAAATATGCTTCTACCGGGGGCCAGATCTCACTTTCTGATTCTGACCCTCTCTGAGCCGACTGGATATATTTTATTAAAATAAAGTAGACAATAATGGGCAGGTGGTGGGGTCCGAATGGGAATTTCCAATAAGGCTTGGCCAGTGGAGATTCTAATGCTACATGCTGCCCGGGTGTTGGTGCATTTTGTCTCTTTCAGAAATTTTGATAGGATGCATCAACAAAATTTTATGTGGTGACTTTATGTGTTTGATTCCTGTCACAAACTCGCAAAACAATCAGTTCCAGTTCCACCAACTAAGACAAGTGCCAAGTTTGAAACAGTGTTTATTAACAGGTGTTCAGAGATGCTGCGCGCCCTGGATGGAGTAATTCATTTGTTATACAGGGAGAGGAAGTAGTAGTACAAGTAATATCATGCAGGTGATGGAGAATTGTAGCATTCATAAATTCAGGAATCAAACTTTTTCTGAATACACTGATACATACGTTTAAAAATACATGGATGAATTTCATGAATCAGGTTTTCCATCGGCCAGCAGATAAAAAAAAAAAAATATATATATACAGTTTTGGAATTGAATTTGGAAATGAATGCCCTGGATAAATATGCATTTCAGGACCACGTTTGTTTGTCATTTCTGTTTATCGTGTTTATTAAAAAAAAAGCCAATCAAGCCCTTCCAGTAAAGCAGGGCTGGACCTCTGCCCTTCCCAGGATGCATGCTGGTTCTCCAAACGCTGGTGTCCTGCCCCTTGTACACATGTCTCTCATTATTTGTCTTTTCCATGTCTCCATTTTTTTTAAGACAAAAGCTGCGGATATCCGTGGCAGGGGTTGGGGGCTGGGGGGCCAGCGAGAGTGGGGATCGTTTTTTCATTCTCCCCTAATTGACGTGAACAGTTCTTTTGACCCTAATTAGCGCTCTGTAATCTCTCATTTGCATATCACAAAGGCAACAGCATTTGCATATTTGTAAACGAGATGGGCTCTGCATCTGCATGCGTTCCCTTGTTTTCGTGCCTTTCTTCTTTGGCCCTCGCCTGTCTCTCTCTCTCTCCCTCTCTCTCTCTCTCTCTCCCTCTCTCTCCCCCTGTAGTGCACCATCTCTCTCGCTCACATGGGTACAGTGCCAGAAAGTGGCAGCGAGAACAGGACAACATGCAGACAGGGACAAGAGGCGGGCACGGGTCGCCTGGCACACGCCCTGGCACCGGCACTGACAAGGAGCGAAGGGAGTTTGGAAGAGTTTCTGGGCGGAGGAACATTAGACGGAGTAAACAGGAAAATTAGGGGCTCAGGGTTATTGAGTTTTTTGGCAGACTGGTGATGAAGAGAGACGGAGGGAGTTGAAGTGACAAACCGATGGAGATAAAGGGGTGAAAAATGGTGTCATGATGCAGGATGGAGAGAGGGAGTTAGGAGGAGAGCTAGAGGGGAAGAAGTGAGTCACCATTACAAATCTGCGGCCCGACACGTAGCCTCCGCCCAGCAGGACTCGGACATGGTAAACCTGCTTTCATTTCTGAGTGTCTTTTATCCAGCCCCCACAGATCTGCCCTCCCGGGGGCTTCTGCTCATCCGTTATCTTTGCCCCCTCGATGTTCTCACTCCCTCAAAGAACAAAACAAGCAAAGAGAAGATCTCAATGTCGTTATCCTCATTTCCCCTCTCTCCATAAGAAAGCGTGTTCGCAAAAAAAAAGGATTCTTCTCTTGTAGCTGTTGTTTTACAACGCTCATTATTGGTAATCACTACCACTTAGTGCCAGCTGTAAGTCACTATTGACAGCTTGGACAACGGCCATGGCAAATTGGACGTTCTGTCTTTTACTTTCTCCTTTAATTTCAACAATAAATGATTTGTTTGCTCAGGAGGCGCTCTGTCTCACAAGGTCACCGGATCTATCAAACCGTTTGGACCACCAGATGAAGTCACGGAGCTCGTTTAGAGACCACTCAGCCACAATCTGCCCAAACTGGGAGAATCTGCTGTCTTGTAATGTCGCCAATTGGTTTTTCCAGTAGCTGCTTTCAGACCAGCACAAGTCTGGACGTTCTCCTGAAGTTGATCTGAGTCAGTTGTTCTGGACATTCTGTGGAGTTTTGAGTGTTTGTGTTTTGAAGGTGGATGTTTCCTCCAGACTCCACCCCTCACCTTAGCGGGTCTGACCGGGACAATCTCCTGCAGCGTTGCTCGTTTCCGTTATAATTGTCTCCACATTTTATGGAGTTCATATCTGAGAATGAGCTGAGATCTCTGACTTCTGCCCTCGGTGGTCTTCCCCAGTATGGTTTCACCCTCCCAATATGACCCATCCCAGACTTTATTCTCCTCTTATCTGGCCCTAATAGAGGCTGACATTGGTGTGCCCACAGGTATACTGAGATCTCCCTCTCTCTCTCCCTCTCTCTCTCTCCCTCTCTCTCTCCCTCTGACCGCTCTCCTCCTCCCCTTGTCAGTCCTGACCCTCGCGTCGCAGCGCTCTATTACTATGCTAATGGGGGCTAATTGAATGGCCGAGGTGTAATAGAGAAGACAACACAGCCTACATTATGATAAGGAGCCTAGACAATAGTCCCACGTACCAGGGTCACCACTCACCAATAAGGTGGGCTTAAAGGGGGATAGATGTCCTTCTTGCCCACCCCCCCAATCCCCCTTCATCTCCATCATCTCGTTCTCTTTTACTCCCGAGGATCCTGCGTGTGCACGGCTCTGAGTCTTAACCCCGGTGCTTATCATTCAGGATATTCATGGAGTTATTTTGCAAGGTTCAAGGTGTAGGCACAAATATAGAGCGTGGGTATAGGGACTATATGTTGGAGGTGTGTGTCCCGGCTTTGTTTCACGGCGGGCAGGGAGGTGGATATCCGCCGAGGCAGGTGTATGATGAAAAATGTAATGGGGACGAATCATTGTTTCTTCCGCCCCGGCTCCCGTGATGCGGAGTTGCCGATTCATTTGTTGGAATCCTCTAATGTATTCAACAGGGAAAAGGTACTCTGTCAAACGTGTAAGCGATGAGGGTCTGCTCGTATCGCCTTTTCTGCATATGTGAGATCCTCTCCTGATTGCAGTGCTTTTGGAACAAGGTAGTTCTAAACGCTGTGTGTTTTTCGCCATTTTGACCGCTTTAAATATTCACAGGATAGAAAACACAAGACGAGCAAAGCAACCGCATATTGCAGGAGGGGAACGCAAAAGGAATATAGAATCCACAGTCGCAAACTCTCACTTCTGAACTGGATGTGATTCAGAAAACAATTTGATCACCGCTCAGATTCAAGCATTAAATTGGATTTTGGGGGCTGGTCGGCCATCTCAGAAAGAAGCTGCAGTTTAGGAAAGAAAGCTGCTCTAATGATAATTCTGGTTCTTAAACAGCCTCCATTATGGCCTTCTCTGGCCAGGGAGAATAATTTGGTATTTTACAACAAGGAGTGTGTTTCTGTGAGTGGGGCTCAAATTCATTTACTGAATAACATTAAAGAAGAAACGTGGAGGAGCGAAAGTAGAGCTTCCTTTGATTTTGTTTATGATCAGGAAATTGCATCGCCTCTGTGCAATTAGCCCGGTGCAGCGTATGTTTTCACGTGCACTTAAACAGATAAAAGAGGAAGGTATGAGATCAGAGAAGAGGGTGTTCAAGTGTTCTGATTACTCTAAGACCGGGGCTGCTACCCAGCGGATAATAGTCTCCTTTGTTTGTCAGATAACAAACTACCATCACCCATCTTCCCTTATATAACTGATGCACACGTTTTTTTTTTTATTTCTTGCTGGAACCTAATTCTGATATTGTCAGTTTGTCCCGTAAAGGTGATTTATAAACGTTATATCCACAGGATTCATCCTCTGAGCGCCGCACAACAAGTTGATGTTAGAATTATCTTTAATTTTTATTTGACGGGGCAGAATTCAGTATGAAAGAAAGGGGGGGGGGGGGGGACACGCAGCATAGGGCCGGATCAAAACCCAACATGTCGCTGCAGACTCAAGTCTCCATACATGGGTCCCCCCCCCCCCCCGCCCAATCAGGTGAGCTGTTTGGCGCTCCATGCTTCCTTTTGTCAGATCAAGTTTGGTTTTGTCTGGTAAACCTCAGTCATTGTTGAACTGGAACACACATGCATAAACACCATTAGAGGAAGATTTGCATATTGACACTTGTGCTCTGCCACTCGTTGGATCCGTCAGTGAGAGGAACAGCAAAGAAAAATTGCATTTTTACTGGTTGCATCACATGAGCGAGGTTCCTCACTGGCACAAGAGCAGCTGTCATAACACACAATCATTGTGGGAGGCACTATTTATCACACTTATGGTTTAACCATCATCACAGTGATTCATCATTATCAACTGTCAGAAAGATGATGAGGGATTAATTATTAGCACGCATGTTGAAACACACTTCACAGAATAAACTAATAGAGGTTAAAAAAAAAAAGAAGAAGATACAGTTCATCAATCAACACTTTTTTAAATGATGGTTCGGAAATAGTCTTTGATCACATTTGTTTTTTACAGATCACGTCAAGTTTTCCAAAAATAGTAACACAAGACACAATGTCACATTTATATTGATAACACTGTTGTGTTCTTGAAGCAGAGCAAATGAATGCACCAAAGCCAAGTAGATCATAATTATAATTTACTATGAATTATTATCATTATCCATGTAATTTAATATCGATACCAAATAATCTATTTCCCCTTT